>NC_143037.1:8275000-8449166 GCF_057628025.1 Oncorhynchus mykiss | reverse complement strand
TTTTCATGTTCAAAATTGTGCACTCTCCTCAAACAATAGCATGGTATTATTTCATTTGAGAGTCAATATTTACAATTATATTTTAGACATTTAGCAGAGCTCTTTTCCAGAAAAACATATTTCTGACACCGGTTTTGATGAACTTCTAACGTCGTAGGGATAATACGGAGGTGAGTGAGGGGAAACGGTCTGGTTTTTGAAAGTTGAAAAGGTGACAACAATGCTTGCGGTATTATTGGGGTACACATTAACTTTGATTCTTCATTACCTGCTACTACATTGTCTGATTGTGAGGATGTAGTGCTGGAGGAGGTAACTTTCAACTCCTGATTACATTCTGCATGTCTCAAGATAATGTATGAATGATTGTAAAAGGCCCTGGGTCAAGGGACAAATAGATCTAGGGAGTAGAACATATGATCCCTGTCATTACCAAAGGCAAGTAAAGAACTGCAGCCATTTCCTCAAAATTAGTATGCTGCGTGCTTTCATATTATACACAGCAAACCATTACAAGCGTTTCACATTAACAGTTTCTCAGGACTGACTTGTAACCTAGCAACCGACTGATGTCTTGCTAAGAAGATGATTAAAGCTACCTTCTTTGGCATTCTGAGCAGGATCCCCTTTTGATAGATTTTTCCCCAACCAAACCCACACAGTTCCATGCCAGAAACTCTCCCTATTACCCATAAATATTGAAATGTGATTGCCCATGTTGTTTTTGTCCTTTAAAGACTGCGGAAACCCATCCTTACCATTTCAGGAGCTATAATTCATGAGTTACTATAGGTTATTATGCTGTACATGAAGTCTTGTTTGAGGGCAGGTAGGTGTGTACTTTCCCTTTGGTCCAAAGAGAAGTTCAAATCCTACTTCATCTCACACTGTACACGGTACTATGTTCTCTCATGGAAAAAGTCTACAAAAGCTCAGTGCTTCAAAAGCACTCTGAAATATTTCTTCTAAGCTTAAAAGAGGGTAATCATTTCTCCTGTGTCCCACGCACCATCTGTGCCGTGTATACCGGTACGCGCCACAAAGGCAAAGGCACAATCTACTGTATTTTTATACCACTACCTGAATATGTCATTTGTAGTTCTACATAGATTGCCTCCCCCTGTATCATTGCTTTCTTCTTCATTTCCCTCCCCCTCTTCACACCCCCTCCTCATGTCTCTCTGTCTCAGGGTGCATTGTTAAGGCCCTCCAATACCTGGATAATGGGGACAGCAGGGAGACAGAGCTAATGAGAGAGAGAGAGAGAGAGAGAGAGACAGAGAGGGGACAGAGAGAGAGAAACTTGTGAGTGTAATGTTTACTGTTCATTTGTGATTGATTATTTAAGTTTTTTTTTTAAATGATCAATTTCACTTGCTTTGGTAATGCAAACATTTGCTTCCCATGCCAATAAATCCCATTGAATTGAGAGAAATATCCCAGCTGAGGCATCAGAACTTATACACCACCTCCACATAATGCATCCCTCCTCTGTTCTTCTCTGGACCTTCATATATTACCCTTTTATGCGTGTGTGCGTGTGTGCGTGCGTGTGTAGTCTGTACACGCCTGGGTGCAATGGAAGGGTATACAGTATCTGTAAGACTGCAGAATGAGCTTTATAGTTGGGGAAGCTCTTTAAACTCAGAGAGAGGAGGGAGGTGGAGAAGAAAGGATGGAAGTGGAGGGAAGAGGAGAGACGAAGCCTGTGTTGGAAGAAAAGACCGATGGCTTTGAAACTGGAAAAGTGAGGTAGAGGGAGCGACAGCAGAGTAGAGCAGATGTTGGAAATGGGGGGGGGAAGCAGTGAACACCAAACACCTCACTGCACTCTTAAATTGTTAAATATGAACGTCTTTATTCTACAAAAGTGCTGTTTAAAAAATAAGAGACTACAATATGAGAGAGCCAGAGTTGGCCTATAACATGTTTTTAATACATGATTATATTGATTGAATTATTACAGGACAAAGATATGTATTTGGTGCAGGGTTTATCTTCAGGCACGTAGGATAGGATTTAGATACATTTACATTTAGGATTTAGATCTATATTTATTTTCACAATTCTCACTTTCCTCATTTCGACAGTAAAATGTCCTCATTTCGACAGGTGAGATCAAACTAGAACTCAAATAATAACAACAACAAAAAATATATAAAGACTTTCTGAGAAGTGTGCTGTACAGTTAGCTAGTTGGGTTAATGTTTATGTGCTAAGAAAAACAGGTCAGTCAACTCAACCACATCCTGAAACTGGCTGGAAAGATTATGTCTGACGAAGGCTTCTGATTGAAACGTCACAGCATGTTTAGAACTGTGGATCTACAAAACTATATCTTTTTTAAATATAAGATACATTTTGCATTAAAATCTGCAGTAGCAGAGCCACTCCAGCTAGGGTCCACTTGGAGGGGTTCTCTTTGGTCTTGAGGTTAAAGGTCCATATGTAGGCGTACTCAGAAATAAAGGTGCTATTTAGAATCTTAAAGGGTTCGTCGGCTGTCCCCATAGAAGAACCCTTTGAAGAACCTGTTTTGATTGCAGGTACAACCCTTTTGGGTTCCATGTAGAACCCTTTCTACACAGAACCAAAAAGGGTTCTCCTATGGGGACAGCCGACGAACCCTTTTGGAACAGTTTATTCTAAGAGTGTGGTTCCTCTGTCTGGTCTTCTAGACGGGACACTGGTAGACTTTACTCACTTCCTGCTTGTCCACGGAGATGGCTCAGATGAAGATGACGGACATGGTGGGAGGTCAGCTCCTTCAGAAGGGCGTCCACCATCATACCAGCCTGAGTGGACAGGGAGAGAGGACATTACATGGTTTGTCTCATATTATACCCTAGTCAGATTTGATTTGATTTGATTTAGTCCCGACATACTGTACTTTTCTTCAGTGTAGATGCCCCTGGGACAAAGAATAGGAATATTATGAAAAGTAATTATTACTCTTCACTGAAGCAATTTTGTTTCCTGAAGGTTGTATTTGGTCCAAAAAGTACAAAACAAAGTATGTAAATGTATGCACACACTACTGTAAGTTGCTCTGGATAAGAGCGCATGCTAAATTACAAAAATGTAAATGCCTAACTGAATTAAATCCTTCTTAACACTACAGCACATTTCAGTTAATTAATCTGACTGAGTTGGACACTTTAAGGGAGGACTCTTCTGAGGGCAATTTTTTTTTGTGTGGTTACCCTTGAACAGTGTGTGAAAGTCACTGTTAGTCTGAGTCTGAAGTTGTTCTGTCCTCTCCTGCCTTCAGAACACTCTCCAAACACGCTCAAACAGGAAACAGAGCGGTCCATCTCACTAATTACTCCCCCCCTCCACTTAGTGTCCGGGAGACAGAAATTTCACCACGATGCTTGCTGACTCCAGGAAACAAATATAAATCCTGATGACTTTGTAGGACGAAGAGACGAAGCCACTTTATGCCCTAGTTGGCAGTCGGTCGTAAAACTGTGCTTTTAAACACTGATATGTATATGTCTATTTCAGTGATGGTCAGTGCCATTTAAGATGAGGGAGGACAATTATTTTTTTCATAAGCATGGCCTTATTTCTATTACAGCATATTGGGATGACTGTCATTCATATTCCATTCACCCAGTCATATTCCATTCACCACATGATACAACATTTTCCCCTGTACCTATCATGAGGTTGCTACAACCTAGCCTATGAATGAAAGTTTCCAACGTAGGTTCACAGATCAAGAGAATTTTGAGCAATCAAGGTGACCGTGACACATTAAAACTTTTTCGGGATTTCGGGTGTCCTTTCCACTGGACTGTTGGGCTAACATAGGCTAATGCTATTAGCATGAGGTTGTAAGTAACATGAAAACTTCCCAGGACATAGACATATCTGATATTGGCAGAAGGCTTAAATACCGCCTTGCACACTCTTGCCTGCATCTAGCTGATCTAGGGTGTAATCATTAGTCTAACAGTTTTTAACAGAGTTTCTATTTGTTTGCTTCTGTTTAAAAAAAAAATTCAAAGGAAATCGGTGCAATGAATAAACCCTTGATCACGCACAAACACAGTTCACTTTCATAGCAGCCACATACAAACAGCTCAGGACGAGAGAAAACTTTGAGGTGACAGATGTAAGAGTGTAATCATTAGTCCAGCAGTTGCAAATGAGAGTTTCTATTGGACAAATTTAGGTTTGTTTATCCCCGTTTTGTTCCGTTTGCTTCCGTTTAAGAAACATTTTTCAACAGAATCGGCAGCATGAATACACCCCTGATCACGCGTATACACAGTTCACTTTCATAGCAGCCACGTCGTATTCCTTCTCGCATCTATGTGCACTCCTCCTCTTACATTGTCCCTTCACTTGTGGACTTCAATGCACAACACATCAGCTATATGTGACCAGGTGTTAAAATCTTTCCAAGCCAAACCACATCATAACCGCTACAGACAGCTTACATTGTTGTCAGCATATTAGCTGAAGTAACGTCATAGTCAACATAGCTAATAGAATTAACTTGTTAGTAAACCCACTACAATCATGCAGTAACTTTATAGTGTATCGTCACTAAGCAGTTTGTGACGGCCCTGAATTTGTCTGAACCGTCTCAGTGTTTCTCCTTCCAATATGGCGCTTCCCCTTTAATCCCCAATTAAATAGCCAGCATCAGCTGCACAGAAGTGGGGTTGTGATAGAGACTCAAATGAGGATATGGTCAACCCTCAGTTCTGAAGCGTCTTTACTCTGTTTGTTTTGTTGTATTTAAAAGTGTGCTTTGTAGCCTAGTCGCAAGTTTAACCAGGATCGGATCCACTCATTGCTTCCTTTGGACTACACATCTCAATTGTTCTCTGCTGGAAGTTGTCATAATTACTGTGTAAATTACTTATGGAAGGGGGTGAGCTCCATGAGCCTCCTAGGTTTTTGAATTCAATGTAACCAGAGGAGGACCGAAGCTAGCTGTCCTGCAGCTACAGCATGTTGCTACCCTACAGAATGCTGTTGAGGCTACTGTAGACCTTCATTGCAAAATAGTGTGTTTTAATCAATTGTTTTGTGTGATTATATTTAGTATAGTTTTATCAAAAAAATATTGTAATTAAGAAAAAAAATGAAATTAATTGAGAAGGATGGTCCTCCCCTTCCTCCTCTGAGGAACCTCCACTGGTCTATTTAAGTAAATAGTATTAATGTGATCTCATTTAAATTCATGACTACTTTTATCTTCTTAAGCTGTATGAGGTTGATATACATGTAAAAAATATGAGATCAACCGTCACCATTCAGGGATAATAGAGGTGTAGCAAATGTAGATTATATTGCATATTTTTTATGAAAAAGCTACAGGACTGAAGACACAGCAAAAACAAACACTCCACTCAAATCTCTACATCTCTATTATACAGTGCATTGGGAAAGTATTCAGACCCCTTGACTTTTTCCACATTTTGTTACGTTACAGCCTTGCTGTAAAACGGATTAAATATATTTTTTTCTCCATCAATCTACACACAATACCCCATAATGACATCATAATACCCCATAATGACATCATAATACTCCATAATGACAAAGCAAAAACAGGTTTACATTTTATTTTGCAAATGTACTTATTTACATAAGTATTCAGACCCTTTGCTATGAGACTTTCAATTGGTGCATCCTGTTTCCATTGGTCATCCTTGAGATGTTTCTACAACTTGGAGTCAATTTCAATTGATTGGACATGATTTGGATAGGCACACAACTGTCTATATGTGGTTCCACAGTTGACAGTGTATGTCAGAGCAAACACCGAGCCATGAGGTTGAAGGAATTGTCCGAAGAGGTTTGAGACAGGATTGTGTCGAGGCACAGATCTGGGGAAGGGTACTAAAAGATTTCTGCAGCATTGAAGGTCCCAAAGAACACAGTGGCCTCCATTATTATACCACCAAGACTCTTCCTAGAGCTGACCGCCAGGCCAATTTGAGTAATCAGATGAGAAGGGCCTTGGTCAAGGAGGTGACCAAGAACCGAATGGTCACTGACAGAGCTCCACCAATATGGCCTTTATGGTAGAGTGGAAAGATGGAAGCCACTTCTCAGTAAAAGGCACATGACAGCCCACTAAGGGTTTGCCAAAAGGCACCTAACGGACTAAGACCATGAGAAACAAGATTCTCTGGCCTGAATGCCAAGCGTCACTTCTGGAGGAAACCTGGCACCATCCCTACGGTGAAGCATAGTGTAGTCAGCGTCGTGCTGTGGGGATGTTTTTTCAGCGGCAGGGACTGTGAGACTAGGCAGGATTGAGGGAAAGATGAACAGAGCAAAGTACAGATAGATCCTTGATGAAAACCTGCTCCAGGTTCAACTTCCAACTGGACAACGACCCTAAGCACACAGCCAACACAACACAGGAGTGGCTTCGGGACAAGTCTCTGAATGTCCTTGACTGGCCTAGCCAAAACCCGATCTTGAACCCGATCAAACATCTCTGGAGAGACCTGAAAATAGCTGTGTAGCGACGCTCCCCATCCAACCTGATAGAGCTTGAGAGGATCTGCAGAGAAGAATGGGAGAAACTCCCCAAATACAGGTGTGTCTAGCTTGTAGCGAAAGGTGCTTCACCAAAGATGCTTCAACAAAGTACTGAGTAAAGGGTCTGAATACTTATGTAAATGTGATATTTAGATGTTTAATTTTTAATACGTTTGCAAACATTTCAAAAAAATCTGTTTTTGCTTTGTCATTATGGGGTATTGTATGTAGATTGGTGAGGGGAAACATGTGGAAAAAGTCAAGGGATCGGAATACTTTCCCAATGTACTGTATATGTAGAGTGTGTTACTGTATAATCCCCCATCTTTGATGTTCGCATCCCCCTGAATAAGTACCTTTGCTCATTCATACAGATGAGCTGGTTTATCATAAATCTTTGACTTGTACAGCTGCAGCGGTGGGGCCGAGCTCCAGATGGAGGGATGCTGCTGAAACTTCCTTTACACCCTGCCACTACACTGGCACAGTACTGGCACAGCACTGGCACAGCACTGGCCCAGGGCTGAGATGAGGAGAGGAGAGGAGAGGAGAGGAGAGGAGAGGAGAGGAGAGGAGAGGAGAGGAGAGGAGAGGAGAGGAGAGGAGAGGAGGGAAAAGAAGACGGGAGGGGAAAGAAGAGGAGGAGAGGACACTTTTTTCGTGCTTTTCTGCCTGTCTCCCTCGCTGCTCGTCTCTCCCACTCCCTCACTCGCTGTCGGTCTGTCGGTCTGTCTCCAGCTTTTAATAAAGCGAGAATACAGCAGTGCCACTCATAAGGGTGATTAAAATGTGCCAGTGCAGACTCTGCACATTCACTAATTAACAGGTCCACTGGGATCCTGCTGGAGAGCGTGCACACACGCGCACGCACACACACAGTACCAGTCGAAAGTTTGGACACCTACTCATTCAAGCGTTTTACTTTGTTTTACTATTTTCTACATTGGAAAATAATAGTGAAGACATCAAAACTAAGAAATAACACATTTGGAATCATGAGGTAACAAAGAATGTGTAAACAAATCAAAATATATTTAAAATGTTATATTTAAGATTCTTCAAAGTAGCCACCCTTTGCATTGATGAGTGCTTTGCAAACTCTTGCCATTCTCTCAACCAGCTTCATGAGGTAGTCACCTGGAATGCCTTTCACTGAACAGGTGTGCCTTGTTAAAAGATAATTTGTGGAATTTATTTCCATTTTAATGTGTTTGAGCCAATCAGTTGTCATGACTGTCCTGACCAGGTCAGGTTACAGGAGACCACAACCCTACAGATTATCTCTCAACACCAACAGAGGAGGAGAGATCTAGGGGTCTGAAGATGTGGGGGTTTTATGATCCCTCATGCCCCTGGTAAATCTCAGGCCATACACAAATTTGTTTGTCCTGTTACTATGGAGAACCAGCCTCAGAACATTAAACATGAAATAAAGGGACTTTGGAACAATGGTTTCCGTCAGCCACAATGGTGGTCATGACGATAGATGGAATATGAAAATGTATGTAATTTTTGTTTTGTCATTAAAGGTTAATAGATGACGTTATTACGAAAACATTGTAACGTGAAGAGTTTTCCTAGTATATGTTTGATGTTTACACATTGTACTTTGTGTGGAAAATGTCCAAATCAAAGGGAATGTTTTGGTAAATATGAAATGTTAAGTGGGTTGTCTAAAATAGATTTTGAGTCAAATCTAGACCTTGCCTCACTAACTTGGTACGCCCAGAGAATTGCCCTAAAGGCGGTTACGCCCACTTCTGACCCAAGGGTATAAAACCTGTGAGTATAGAATTTACAGAGAAGACCACGTGACCCAAGCTGCAGCCAAGGTCTAAAAAGTCAACGAACCCAGAACGCAACACAAGTTTGAAGACAAAGAAATCCTTTTCTACCCAAGCTATGGATGAGTAGCTGTGTCTAAGTGGGTGAATTCAAGTCGAACCACCTAGCCTCCATCTCCCATCGAATCGTGGTATCTAAAAGGTTTCACTCCTATGCTGTGAGCTCTGAGCTACAGAGCTGTCTGTCCTCAGAAGACCCCTTCCATAGCAAGGGTGAGGGAACAGACTCCTAGGCCAAAAGGACACTGACATCGGGAGGACGATCAGAGAGGTGCGCAGGAGAAGTGCGTCATCGAGCAGCAGAACGGTCCCCTGAACGATCCCCTGTCCAAGCAGAGAATTCTCAGAGGTCTACCCCACGTAATTACATCATTATATTCTGACCCATAAGAGCGACATATTGGGGCAAGGCTAGGGTTAGAATAGGCATAGCTGTATATTTCTCTCTCGCACTTTCTCTTTTTTTTCTCTCTCTCTTTGAAATTCCTATTTTGGGTAACACGCGCCATAGTGTGTTGGCCCTTATACTAAGTTCTAATCAATAGCCTATAATGTGTTTTGTCTATGTGTATCTTTTATCATCATTTTAGCTTTTTAGTAAATAAATATTCAACTAAGATTGGCGTGGTACGAACTCATTGGTGAGACCCAGGTCCGTGCAGATTCCCGGGCTATACGACGTTCAGAACGAGATTGGTAGAGGTTAACTGGTTAATTAGCGGCTGTTGTAAAATCGATATTCTGAGTTCATTTGGGAAATAGAAACTCAATAAAAACTAGTTTTCCCATGGTGCCCCAGGTTAATGAGTTAAAAGTTGCTTGATTCAGATAATCACGCAATTAGAAACTTGTAATCATTCAATGAACAAAAGTTGTCACATTAACTAATACAATGTCACGACACAGTTGTGTTGTGACAAGGTAGACCTATTTGGTAAAATACCAAGTCCATATTATGGCAAGAACAGCTCGAATACACAAAGAGAAATGACAGTCCATCATTACTTTAAAACATGGTCAGTCAATCCGGAACATTTCAAGAACTTTGAAAGATTCTTCAAGTGATTCTTCAAGAGATTCATCAAGATCTATGACGAAAATGTCTCTCATGAGGACTGCCACAGGAAAGGAAGACCAGAGTTACCTCTGCTGTAGAGGATAAGTTCATTAATGTTATCAGGCTCAGAATTTGCAGCCCAAATAAATGGAGTTCAAGATACTGACACATCTCAACATCAACTGTTCAGAGGAGACTGCGTGAATCAGGCCTTCATTGTCGAATTGCTGCAAAGAAACCACTACTAAAGGACACCAAGAAGAAGAAGAGACGTGCTTTGGCCAAGAAACACGGATATTAGACCGGTGGAAGTCTCTCCTTTGGTCTGATGAGTCCAAATTTGATATTTTTGGTTCCAACCGCCATGTCTTTGTGAGACGCAGAGGAGGTGAACGGATGATCTCCGCATGTGTGGTTCCATGGAGGAGTTGTGATGGTGTGGGGGTACTTTACTGGTGACACTGTCTGTGATGTATTTAGATTTCACGCCACACTTAACCAGCATGGCTACCACAGCATTCTGCGGCGATACACCATCCCATCTGGTTTGCGCTTACTGGTTCGATAATTTTTTTTAACAGGACAATGAGCCAACACCCCTCCAGGCTGTGTAAGGGCTATTTGACCAAGAAGGAGATTGATGGAGTTCTGAATCAGTTGGCCTGGCCTCCACAATCACCCAACCTCAACCCAATTGAGATGTGATGCCTTCGACCGCAGAGTGAAGGAAAAGCAGCCAACAAGTTCTCAGAAAATGTGGGAAGTCCTTCAAGACTGTTGGAAATGTATTCCAGGTGAAGCTGGTTGAGAGAATGCCAAGAGTGTGCAAAACTGTCATTGAAGCTGTCTCTTCTTCTTTGAAGAGTCTAAAATATAACGTATATTTTGATTTGTTTAACACTTTTTTGGTTACTACATGATTCCATTTGTGTTATTTAATAATTTCAATGTCTTTGAAATGTCTTTGACTGTAATTCTACAATGTTGAAAATAGTAAAAAATAAAGAAAAACACTTGAATGAGTAGGTGTCACCAAACTTTTGACTGGTGTTGTATTTGTGTATATATATATATATATATATATATATATATCGTCTCGTCGTTGCGCTCTTTCTTGCCAACCATGGACTAGTATTCTACCAGCAACAAAAATTATGATCTTACTTATATGGTAATGAGGAGACCTTCAAAATTAAAGCCCGGATTTAAAAACATTGCATTGTGGGTAATGTGTTTATTTTAACCTGCCCTTCCCTTATCTACACTGAAATAATGTAATTTCAGTATATATAACAAAGAGAGTAGCAGCGCCTGGACTTTGCAGTCTCCCTCTTCAAGTCCCCCTTCAGAGACTGGCTGCCTGTTTGAGAACAAGGGACAGGCAGAACCTCCCACACACACAGCAATATTCCAGAATTCAGTATTTTAGTCCATGATTGCCATTTGAGTGTTCAAAAAAAATCCGAAAATAAATGAATGACACAACTGTCAAATATTACCAGGTTGGTTTTCACAGCTGTTTCACAAGGTTTTCATTATTATAAGTTGTAAGGTATCATTTGATGGTCTTTATGTGTTTATTATTCATTGTAGTATCCTAGGATACCTACAATATATACATATATATTCAACCATAAAGGGTGTATTAATGAGCTATGCCTTGAAATACATCCACAGGTACGCCTCCAATTGACTCAAATTATGTCAATTAGCCTATCAGAAGCTTCTAAAGCCATGACATCATTTTCTGGAATTTTCCTAGCTGTTTAAAGGCACTGTCAACTTTACATACATAGTGTATGTAAACTTCTGACCCACTGGAATTGTGATACAGTGAATTATAAGTTAAATAATCTGTCTGTAAACATTTTTTGGGAAAAGTACTTGTGTCATGAACAAAGTTGATGTCCTAACCGACTTACCAAAACTATAGTTTTTTAACAAGACATTTGTGGAGTGGTTGAAAAACGAGTTTTAATGACTCCAACCTAAGTGTAAGTAAACTTCCGACTTCAACTCTAGCAACGGACGCTAATAGTTTATCGAATCCCATTGTGACGCAGAAGGGGACACTTTTTGGCCGTGGGAGATTATTTGGCATGACAGTTCCCAGCCATAAATCTGGAAGTGTCTACTCTCTTTGTTGTGTTCTGTGGGTTCCTGCCTGTGCTAGTTGGTCTCGTTGTTTGGCTCTTGCTTGCTGACCATGGACTATTATTCTGCCAGCAACACAAATTATGATGTTACGTTCGTATGGTAATGAGGAGACCTTCAAAATAAAAGCCTGGATTTCAACACATCGCAATGTGGATAACTCATTCAAAAGATATGGAATATTAATCAATTGCCATTTTACTGTGCCAACAAGAAAAGGCAATACAAAAATTCTGAAAGCAGATACAAAATCTAAACACACAAAACAAAAAAACATGTAAGACCAGGGATCCCAAGTGGCGCAGCGGTCAAGGCATGGCATCTCAGTTGTAGAGGCATCACTACAGACACCCATGTTCGATTCCAGACTGTATCACATCTGGCCATGATTGGGAGACCCATAGGGTGGTGCACAGTTGGCCCAGTGTCGTCTGGGTAAGGCTGGTGTAGGCAATCATTGTAAATAAGAATTTGTTCTTGGCTGACTTGCCTAGTTAAATAACGGTATAATAAATACTGTATAACATTTTGACGCTAGTATGTTGAGAATATTTGGCTGTAGAGAGAACTTTTCTACCAGTCTCAGCTAAAGTGGGGTGTAAAATACTCAGTAGAGTCTCTGTGTGTAGTTTTGTAGGGGGACTGTATCGTACAGTATATATCTAGCAGCACTCTTCTACAGTACTATCGCTATTTTGCCTGTGTCATAGACGTGTGTATAGGTGGCAGGGAAGTCAGGCGCAGGAGAATCGAACTTGGTAAAATAGAGTAGTTTAATAACTTAAAAACACAGCTCCAAAACCATGACAATAATGAAAACAAAGTGGGTACGAGGACCCGTCGCGCACCAATACAAACAACACGATAAATGAACAAACAAACAATCTCTGACAAGGACATGAGGGGAAACAGAGGGTTAAATACACAACAGGTAATGAATGGGATTGGAACCAGGTGTGTAGGAAGACAAGACAAAACAAATGGGAAATGAAAAATGGATCAATGATCGCTAGAAGACCAGTGACGTCGACCGCCCGAACAAGGAGAGGCATCGACTTCGGCAGAAGTCGTGACAGCCTGCCTTGAATCTAAATGCATGTTGTCTTCACTCTATATAATCATTATTTTTTCCCCCGTAAAGCGCTTTGAGATAACTCTGGAATTAAAAGTGCTATACAAATAAAATGTACTATTAAGAAATTTGCATTTCCGTCGTAAAATATTCTATAATATCACGCATATCAATGTTTTGAAGCCTCCGTTGAAGCAATGGTTGTGTACTGTTCTCTTTTCATTGCTTTGTTTTACCTACGGAAAGTGGTGATTCCTAAAAAAACAATTGTACACTAGGGTTTTGATTCCTTTACTTTTGCTGCAAATAAGCCCTCCCAGCTATGTGTTTGAAAATTCACAACACCTCTTTGTGAATGGAAATGTTCCCATTTGTTTAACGGTCATGATATATACTGATTTACTTGTTTATTTTGTGCCTGAATTCATCAACAGTTCTTCAGCTGATAAAACACACTGGAGTGTGTCCTTGCTGATTGGCTGATGATCTTCTTCATCCTCAGAGTCATTAGACAAGTGTTTGCTTTCTTATCAACGGGACTGGGTCAGTTACTTTCTAAATGTAATCCGTTACAGGTACTAGTTACCTGTCCAAAATAGTAATCAGTAACTTTTGGATTACCCAAACTCAGTAAAGTAATCTGATTACATTCCGTTACTTTTAGATTACTTTCCCCTTAAGAGACATTAGAAGAATACAAAAATGTATGTCAAGAATTGAACGACATCTATTGCAGGATAAATCAATGTTAAAGTTTACATGGCTGGCCATACATGGATGTTACATTCTACTTTATGGGTTGGTTATGAAGGCTTCTTCTAACCCATCGCTATCTACTACATATACTAAAACGACTAAATTAAATCTTAACATTAAAAAACCCAAATGCATTCTCTTCAACCGATCGCTGCCCGTACCAGCCCGCCCGTCCAGCATCACTACTCTGGACGGTTCTGACTTAGAATATGTGGACAACTACAAATGCCTAGGTGTCTGGTTAGACTGTAAACTCTCCTTCCAGAGTCACATTAAGCATCTCCAATCCCAAATCAAATCTAGAATCGGCTCCCTACTTCGCAACAAAACATCCTTCACTCATGCTGTCAAACATACCCTCGTAAAACTGACTATCCTACCGATCCTCGACTTCGGAGATGTCATTTACAAAATAGCCTCCAACACTCTACTCAACAAATTGGATGCAGTCTATCACAGTGCCATCCGTTTTGTCACCAAAGCCCCATATACTACCCACCACTGAAACCTGTACGCTCTTGTTGGCTGGCCCTCGCTTCATACTCGTCGCCAAAACCACAGGTCATCTACAAGTCTTTGCTAGGTAAAGCCTTGCCTCATCTCCACTCACTGGTCACCATAGCAGCACCCACCTGTAGCACACGCACCAGCAGGTATATCTCACTGGTTACCCCCAAAGCCAATTTCTCCTTTGGCCGCCTTTCCTTCCAGTTCTCTGCTGCCAATGTCTGGAACGAACTGCAAAAATCACTGAAGCTGGAGACTCATATCTCCCTCACTAACGTTAAGCTCCAGCTGTCAGAGCAGCTCACAGATCACTGCACCTGTACATAGCCCATCTGTAAATAGCCCATCCAACTACCTCATCCCCATACTGTGTTTATTTATTTTGGTCCTTTGCACCTCAGTGTCTCTACTTGCACATTCATCTTCTGCAAATCTATCACTTCAGTGTTTAATTGCTATATATGTATTACTTGGACACTATGGCCTATTTATTGCCTTACCTCCCTTATCTTACCTCATTTACACACACTGTATGTAGACTTTTCAACTGTATTTATGACTGTATGTTTGTTTATTCCATGTGTAACTCTGTGTTGTTGTGTGTCAAACTTTATCTTGGCCAGGTCGCAATTGTAAATGAGAACATGTTCTCAACTGGCCTACCTGGTTAAATAAAGGTGTTCTCAACTGGCCTACCTGGTTAAATAAAGGTGTTCTCAACTGGCCTACCTGGTTAAATAAAGGTGTTCTCAACTGGCCTACCTGGTTAAATAAAGGTGAAAAAAAAAGGAAAAAAAAGTCTATCAGAATTCCAGTCATTCCAATAAATGTTATACCCCTGGATTTTCAAGAATAGGACTTGGAAATATGGAAGTATAGATTAGCCAAATTCTTTAACCTGAGCAAAACTAAGAACTGATTAGCCAGCCCTACTCTGTTGTTTATGATTTTGTTGTCGAGTTGAAATATAAATGTTTACATGTTTATATTTTGGGTTCTCACAGCTGAACTAAAAGCATTTATAAGTTATATTCTTCAAGAATCAATGGAAATACATATATCGTTTTTAAATCCAAAAATGGATGCAGTAACTACAAGATTGCCCCTTTTAAGTCTATCAGAAGTGTGTGAGTTTGAACATGTGTCCATTAGGCCTATGGATTTATTTTTATCAGCATGAATTAGATTGAGCAATAAAAGCCTCACTTTTATTCCACAGGCTTGGATCCACACTATCCAGCTGTTGCAAGAGTGTATTTTTCACTAGCTGTCCACTGTTTTCAAAAACAATGATTGATAGGCAGCTTAAACTTCTTGAATTCAACCATTATTGGTTTCAAATACACATCTAGATTTGTGAACAGCCATCGACAACCACAATTTGTAAGGCGCAAATAGCTAAATGAGACGGCAGCAGTATGATTTGCATCAATGCGCTATGTAAATATCAATAATAAGCAATATCCGTATTGCGGTAGACTACACCACTGCTGTTGTCCTTACCTCCAAGCTTTTATTCAAATTGGATAATCTTTGGATGCCGACAGCAGTCGCACCATAGGAAGACATAGCTTGGACTGTAGCCCACAAAAGCCTATTCCTGCTCTTTTCCCTGGATCCATTAAACACATTTGGTGTGTCATCATAGTGGTCTCAAATTGAAATGTGAGCCTTTTTTCAATGCTGTCATTGGGAAACAGAGAAGTGTCAAATATTTTTTTCTGAATTTAAAACTAATCCTAGAAGTAATCATCTAGTTTTTCAAAAGTATTTGTAATCTGATTACAATATTTCTGCTGGTAACGGATTACAGTTACTGTTTTTTGTAATCCCTTACACTTAACGGATTGCATGTAATTAGATTGTTGGAGAACAAAGTACGGCTGGATATATACGACACAGTCCCCATCCAAAACTACACATATTTTCCAACCCACTTTAGCCGAGACAGGTAGAAATATTTGATCTCTGCAAGCCAAGATTTATCCCATGTACAGCCTATTACAGATAAAGCATTGTGGGCTATGGTGGGTGTAGATTGAAAAGCCAGCAGCAGGCCGTGCCACACAGTCCACCTCAAAAACTAGTGGGTGGAGTATGGAGACACCCGCACTCTGCATTAAACCCGTTTCCCGGCACAAGAGACCAACCAGTTTTTCAGACTCTATTGAGTAATTACAATCAAATATATTTGCGTTTGATTAAAGGTGTTCTTTAAATATAGCCTGCACAATAGTTTTCAACATACCAGTATGTGTGTAAACTTTCAAACTAAATAATGGTATGAATAATAAAAAAATGGGGGGGGGGGGGGGCGGGTGCTGAAGGTCGTGACCCCTCCCCAGATAGCACATAAAGAGGTCAGAAGTCCTTCCCCACAAAAAAAAACTGCAGTACGCCACTGGCAACGTTTGAATATGTTTTTTGTCAACTTTTTAATGAATTAAGCTACTTTTTAATCCAAAAAACATTTTAATTAATAATGTCATTTTTTTGCTGTAAATTTATGGTGGAACACTGAGGGGAAATCTCACAGTTACTGGAGGTGTGTTTTTCACACTAAAACTGAAATCCTGTGTCGTTGAGCAATACCACCCTGTAACAGCTAGTAATACCACCCTGTAACAGCTAGTAATACCACCCCATAGCTGTGGATGAATGCATAAACAAATGCAGAGTCACTCTCACTTCCTGCATCCAAAGAGAAAACAGAATAATTATATGGAGGGAGGCGAACAATTCAAACACCGAATGACCCCGTTGCTAGCTGATGAATGTACAGTATATTAATGTCTGTCCATCATAACCATCTTCTACTGAGGCGATAAAGAGTTCACAGATGTATCTTATCTAGTGCAGAGCGTTATAACCCTGAACCAGTCACCCTTTCAACTTACCCCCAAATCACTCAGATCCCTCAACAATTCAGGACACCCCCTCCCACCCACAAACTCCCCTCACCCCCTCCCCAAGGCTGAGATTCTGATAGTTACAATGTATTTCATCAGTAATTTATTTCCCCAGTAATATATTTAATCAGTAATGTATTTAATCAGTAATTTATTTCATCAGTAATTTATTTCCTTAGTAATGTATTTCCCCAGTGAAGACAAAATATGACTCCATTTGTTGATACAATAGTGTACATGCCTATTAAACCACTGGAGCGATTTATCGGAGGCAATATGTTGAGGTATCGAACCTCATAACTCCTTAGAAAAGGCATGAGTTTTAACAGAAACCCCAGTCAAGCTCTCTCTACACACAAATGTCTCATTCTAGACTGACTCACACTGAAATGCACGCAATCACACACACACACGCACGCACGCACGCACCCATTTGGGGGCCAAAGGGATGAGTCACCACTATGTAGATCCTGCAGTCAAAAACCAAATCGCTCTCTAGTGGCCTCATGGGTGGATCGTTATTAAAATAGTCATAATTTCATAATTAATTCACATAGGAGTACTGGATTTTCAGCTGTTTTTTTATGTCAAATGGTTTTATTATATTTCAGTCTTCTGTGATGTATATAAAGTGTAATATTGGGATGCAAACTCAAAATGTAATACATTTCAACTCTATTTCTGACATGGTCTTTTTCTTTTTAAGCCCATAACCATGTGTGTGAGGTGTTTACTGTTTCAAAGTAGTTTTGTTTAACACTACCCAGACACACTGTGTGACCCTGATTTAGCCCACAGCACTAATCCACTCCCCAATGGGCTCGGGAGGTGAAGTTCGAGTCACGCGTCCTACAAAACATGACCCGCCAAACTGCGCTTCTTAACACCCGCCCGCAAAACTCGGAAGCCAGCCGCACCAATGTATCGGAGGAAACACCGTTCAACTGGTCAGCCTGCAGGCGCCCGTCCTGCCACAAGGAGTCGCTGGAGTGAGATGAGCCAAGTAAAGCCCCTCCGGCCAAACCCTCCCCTAACACGGACGACGCTGGGCCAAACCCTCCCCTAACACGGACGACGCTGAGCCAAACCCTCCCCTAACACGGACGACTTTGGGCCAAACCCTCCCCTAACACGGACGACGCTGGGCCAAACCCTCCCCTAACACGGACGACGCTGGGCCAAACCCTCCCCTAACACGGACGACGCTGGGCCAAACCCTCCCCTAACACGGACGACGCTGAGCCAAACCCTCCCCTAACACGGACGACTTTGGGCCAAACCCTCCCCTAACACGGACGACTTTGGGCCAAACCCTCCCCTAACACGGACGACGCTGGGCCAAACCCTCCCCTAACACGGACGACGCTGGGCCAAACCCTCCCCTAACACGGACAACGTTGGGCCAAACCCTGCCCTAACACGGACGACGCTGGGCCAAACCCTGCCCTAACACGGACGACGCTGGGCCAAACCCTCCCCTAACCCGGACGACGCTGGGCCAAACCCTCCCCTAACACGGACGACGCTGGGCCAAACCCTCCCCTAACCCGGACGACGCTGGGCCAAACCCTCCCCTAACTCGGGCGACGCTGGGCCAAACCCTCCCCTAACACGGACGACGCTGGGCCAAACCCTCCCCTAACACGGACGACGCTGGGCCAAACCCTGCCCTAACTCGGACGACGCTGGGCCAAACCCTCCCCTAACACGGACGACGCTGAGCCAAACCCTCCCCTAACCCGGACGACGCTGGGCCAAACCCTCCCCTAACTCGGGCGACGCTGGGCCAAACCCTCCCCTAACACGGACGACGCTGGGCCAAACCCTCCCCTAACACGGACGACGCTGGGCCAAACCCTCCCCTAACACGGACGACGCTGGGCCAAACCCTCCCCTAACACGGACGACGCTGGGCCAAACCCTGCCCTAACTCGGACGACGCTGGGCCAAACCCTCCCCTAACACGGACGACGCTGGGCCAAATTCTCCCCTAACACGGACGACGCTGGGCCAAACCCTCCCACTCCTTGACTCACCCATGAGTCCGAGGCTGAGTTTGCGTTTTTTTATATGGATCACCTTATCTCCTGTGAGATTGGTTCATCCTCTCACACACCGGCACCACCACCACCTGGTAGGGAGTCCACACACACGGACACCCCCCTAATCACTCAGGAGATAAGGTGATCCCTATATAAGCAAATTTAGTCTGAGACTCATGGTGAGTCAATTAGTCAATCAATCAGTCATTCCATCAAGGTCAGCCAATCTCAACCAGTCTTTTAGTTAAATATTGACTGTTTTTTTTTTAAACAATGCCAGTGTGTGTGTGTGTGTGTGTGTGTGTGTGTGTGTGTGTGTGTGTGTGTGTGTGTGTGTGTGTGTGTGTGTGGACAGGGATAAAAGAGGGGGAATATTAGGCTTGAATTAGGGAACGCACTAATATGAAGATGATAGGGAGGTACTTGTTAGTTTGAATGACAGAACAATAGATTGTGTTCATTGTCACCAGTTTGTCATTGATGATGTCACATTGTGTTACTGAAAATGAAGGAATCAAAACAGATGACATCTGTCAAGTAAACACAATAACAATTCCACTAATGACTCCTTGAGAAGATAACGATCAGCGAAAATAAATCATAAATATTCATGAGAGATATTTGCAACAACAACTCTTTGTCTTCAATAATAGTCAAATCCCCAGAGTATCAATCCTCATCTCATATTTCCGTTGGGTAAGTGATGAAAGCATAGGTCTTTTCACAAGACAATCAGCAGCAAAGATCCATCAACGGATTAAGCTTAGAACAAAGGTATGGAGGTCATAATATCTATCGATTCTCCGCTCAAATATTTAATTAGTCTTTTTTTCAGCTACGTGGCAGCCTGCATATCAAACAGGCTGCGATGAAACGGGCTGCATACCAAACAGGCTGTGTTCATACGGGCAGTGTTCACTAGCGTTGGGCAACAGTTGTCATTTGTTAAGCACCTTGTTTCTAAATTGTAAAGGTCAGCTATCGTAATACATCCAGGCTCCACACACACTCACACCCATGTACGTGCTCACACAAATCCATATTATTTAAATCCGACAGCCCTTATGTGGTAAATAGTGTAGGAAAGAATGTAACCTACTGTAGTCTTCGATTCAATCAGGTCAAGCGTTAACCGGTAGCAGTGTCAGAAGTGAAACAGTGTTGGATTTCTGTGATCCTAATCGAGGTGTAGATTACATCTCACATTCCAGTGTTAGCGCTTGTAAACAAGGTTGCATGGCTTTCCTGTTAATTAATGCTACCCTGTGCAGCCAATGACAATCTCTGCTTTAGGTATAATGGCGGGGCCGTTTGTGGATTTGACAGCTCTAACGCAGTTCCACCTCTGACAAGCCAAAACAACTTCTATGCGGATGTGGGCTAAAGCACAATGTGATTGAATAGAGCCCCTAATCTACTGGGATACCTCCTCTTCACTGACTACACAAGAAGTGACAGAGATGGGCAGAATTTCTGTAACATGTATTTGAATTAGGCATTTTAATTACTTCTGAGTATTTTGTATTTTGATCCCCTGCTGATTTTGTACGTTTGCACACTGACAAAGAAATTATCAGTCTATAATTTTAATGGTAGGTTTATTTGAACAGTGAGAGACAGAATAACAACAAAACAATCCAGAAAACACATGTTATAAATTGATTTGCATTTTAATGAGGGAAATAAGTATTTGACCCCCTCTTAATGTATTTTACCCCCTCTTAAATATACATGTGTATGTAAAAATGGACAATTGCAAAGCATGCTGAGTATTATTTGAATGAGCTCCACCATGAAACAAGGTTTTGTCTAGAAGGGATACAGAATTTGTCAAAATTGCATTTTTGTACGATGTTTAGGATAATTAACGTAGCAGGTTAGGTTCGGTTAAGCTGTATCCCATCTAGACATGACCTCGAAACAAGGCCAATAATAATACCCAGTGTGCTTTGCAGTTGATTTTGGTTTGTTTATTTTCACATTTACATTTAGGTTATTTAGCAGACACTTATCTAGAGTGACTTACAGTCAGCAGCGCATTCAACTAATGAACAGATTAACAGCGCACATCACAGTCATAGCAAGTAAAACGTTTCTGTAAACGTTACTGAGAAAGTTGTTGCTGTTCAGCCAGCTATTCTCTCACTCTCTCTACTCTCAGTGTTGAAAAAGGTCAAAGTGCTGTGAGTGTTAAAAACTCAGTGTTGATTCTAGTGGGGTTAACACCAGTGGAATTGAAATTGATGCCACATGTTGTCAAAAAAAAAAAAAAAAGCAAGTATTATTTTAATCGCAGTGGAATCAACGCATGGTTTTGTTGTTCAAATCAAAATGAATTGGTCGCGTACACATATTTATCATATGTTATTCGCAGGTGCAGTGAAATGCTTGTGTTTCTAGGTTCCAACAGTGCATCAATAATACCCTAGCAATACAAAACAATACTACTACAAGCTACTGCAGACCTTCAATACAAAACAATACTACTACTAGCTACTGCAGACCTTCAATACAAAACAATACTACTACTAGCTACTGTAGACCTTCAATACAAAACAATACTACTACTAGCTACTGCAGACCTTCAATACAAAACAATACTACTACTAGCTACTGTAGAACTTCAATGCAAAACAGTGTGTTTTAATCAGTTATTTGGTGAATATATTTGGGATAGTTCTATCTAAATACTAACTTCATGTTTTTCTGTTTTTATTTTGATGAAATCCACTGAGGAGGTTGGTCCAACCCTTCCTCCTCCGCGGAGCCTTCACAGATGTGCACGCCTAGGAGCTTTTCACCCTCTCCAATGCGGCCCTGTTAATGTGGATGGGGGCGTGCAATTTCTGCTGTCTTCCGAAGTCCACAATCATCTCCTTTGTTTTGGTGCTGTTGAGGGAGAGTTTATTTTCCTGGCACTGCTCTGCCAGGGCCCTCACCTCTTCCCTGTAGACTGTCTCATTTTTGATGGTAGTCAGGCCTACCACTGTTGTATCATCTGTGAACTTGATGATTGAGTTGGAGATGTGCGTGTCCACGCAGTCATGGGTGAACAGGGAGTACAGGAGGGGGCTGAGCACGCCCCCTTGTGGGTGGAATGGTATCAGATACATCAAACACATGCAAGACCATTTGCTCCTGTCCAGTCATTGTTATGAGCTGTCCTCCCCTCAGCAGCCTCCACTGACCTCCGCCTTTCTTTTTACTGGAGAGTTATTTTTTCCTGTCCCCGCTAGCTGTATGGACAGGCACAGTATATCTGGAAAGAGCCATGATTCTGTGAAACAGAGTATGTTACAGTCCTTGATATCTCTCTGGAAGGAGACCAGGAGGGGTTATGAAAAAAGGATCCAATTCAGGTAAGTCTAATTTCTGGTCGAAATGCTGGTGAGTAACCGGTGAAATGCTGGTGAGTGACCGGTGAAATGCTGGTGAGTAACCGGTGAAATGCTGGTGAGTGACCAGTGAAATGCTGGTGAGTAACCGGTGAAATGCTGGTGAGTGACCGGTGAAATGCTGGTGAGTGACCGGTGAAATGCTGGTGAGTGACTGGTGAAATGCTGGTGAGTGACTGGTGAAATGCTGGTGAGTGACCGGTGAAATGCTGGTGAGTAACCAGTGAAATGCTGGTGAGTAACCGGTGAAATGCTGGTGAGTGACCGGTGAAATGCTGGTGAGTAACCGGTGAAATGCTGGTGAGTGACCAGTGAAATGCTGGTGAGTAACCAGTGAAATGCTGGTGAGTGACCGGTGAAATGCTGGTGAGTGACCGGTGAAATGCTGGTGAGTGACCGGTGAAATGCTGGTGAGTGACTGGTGAAATGCTGGTGAGTGACCGGTGAAATGCTGGTGAGTAACCAGTGAAATGCTGGTGAGTAACCGGTGAAATGCTGGTGAGTGACCGGTGAAATGCTGGTGCGTGACCGGTGAAATGCTGGTGAGTGACCGGTGAAATGCTGGTGAGTGACCGGTGAAATGCTGGTGAGTAACCGGTGAAATGCTGGTGAGTGACCGGTGAAATGCTGGTGAGTAACCGGTGAAATGCTGGTGAGTGACCAGTGAAATGCTGGTGAGTAACCAGTGAAATGCTGGTGAGTGACCGGTGAAATGCTGGTGAGTGACCGGTGAAATGCTGGTGAGTGACTGGTGAAATGCTGGTGAGTGACTGGTGAAATGCTGGTGAGTGACCGGTGAAATGCTGGTGAGTAACCAGTGAAATGCTGGTGAGTAACCGGTGAAATGCTGGTGAGTGACCGGTGAAATGCTGGTGTGTGACCGGTGAAATGCTGGTGAGTGACTGGTGAAATGCTGGTGAGTGACCGGTGAAATGCTGGTGAGTGACCAGTGAAATGCTGTTGAGTGACCGGTGAAATGCTGGTGAGTGACCGGTGAAATGCTGGTGAGTGACCGGTGAAATGCTGGTGAGTGACTGGTGAAATGCTGGTGGGTGACCAGTGAAATGCTGGTGAGTGACTGGTGAAATGCTGGTGAGTGACCGGTGAAATGCTGGTGAGTGACCGGTGAAATGCTGGTGAGTAACCGGTGAAATGCTGGTGAGTGACCGGTGAAATGCTGGTGAGTGACCAGTGAAATGCTGTTGAGTGACCGGTGAAATGCTGGTGAGTGACCGGTGAAATGCTGGTGAGTGACCGGTGAAATGCTGGTGAGTGACTGGTGAAATGCTGGTGGGTGACCAGTGAAATGCTGGTGAGTGACCGGTGAAATGCTGGTGAGTAACCCGTGAAATGCTGGTGAGTGACCGGTGAAATGCTGGTGAGTGACCAGTGAAATGCTGGTGAGTGACCGGTGAAATGCTGGTGAGTAACCGGTGAAATGCTGGTGAGTGACCGGTGAAATGCTGGAGAGTGACCAGTGAAATGCTGGTGAGTGACCGGTGAAATGCTGGTGAGTGACTGGTGAAATGCTGGTGAGTGATCGGTGAAATGCTGGTGAGTGACCAGTGAAATGCTGGTGAGTGACCGGTGAAATGCTGGTGAGTGACCGGTGAAATGCTGGTGAGTGACCGGTGAAATGCTGGTGAGTGACCGGTGAAATGCTGGTGAGTGACCGGTGAAATGCTGGTGAGTGACTGGTGAAATGCTGGTGAGTGACCGGTGAAATGCCGGTGAGTTACCGGTGAAATGCTGGTGAGTGACCGGTGAAATGCTGGTGAGTGACCGGTGAAATGCTGGTGAGTAACTGGTGAAATGCTGGTGAGTCTAATATCCAGAGGTTATTTTTGGCTGTAAGTAATAATGCAAGAAACGTTCTGAGCAAATAATGTAAGAAACAACACACAAAATACTGCAAAGTTGGCTAGGAGCTAGAAACAAGGAAACCATGTCAGTCCATCTTGTACATGATCCATTGGCTTGTTAACGTTTTTCATTATGCATGTTTTTCTGGAGGCAGCTCTGCAGAGTGGTCACCAGCTGGCACAGCCACAAAGTCATAAAATCAGATTTTTAACCCTAAACTTAACCACACTACTAACCCTAATGCCTAACCCTAACCTTAAATTAAGACCAAAAAGCATTTTTTTTTTCATGAATCCGGAGCTAGGAACAGGAGTACGGTGCTCAACTGTGCTGAGTTAATTTCTGTGGGTGTTAAAATTCTGATCTCAAATTTGCTGTGTAGATGCCAGATGTACATAGTATATACTTTGACCTGCCAAGCTGTATTAAAGCTAAGGGAAGAAGGATACATTGTACAGTCCTAGAGCATCTGGTTGTCGTGGTGGAGGAACCGGGCTACTAATTTCTCTTAAGTGGAGACGTTATTTTTTATTTTTTTTAGGAAAAACATATACATATAACTAGTACGTATTCATGGAAATCTTCCATCCGCTGGATAAAAATGAACGTAAAATAAATAATTCACTGTCACTACCTCTCAGTCTTAAATGAAGAACTGGAAGAAAATGTAAGTTCCCCTTAAAAAGTATTTCTTCATCAAAAAACAGTGTATTTTTAAGAACCATATTTTTTATTATAAAGACACTTTTGATTGAAGATCCATATTAACAGGTGCTGAACATCTTTTGTTAATGGCTGTAAATATATAAGAGTGCTGTTTGTCCTCCTTCCCTTTCCCCTCCTGTCTTCCCATCTCCTCTCCTCCTCCCCTCCTCTCCTGTACAGTATTTGGGCAGTACATATGGCTAAGGGAGAGGACATGCCCTAACAGAGCCCCAGGGACCACAAGGCCTTTCCAGTTCCAACAGTTCCCCCTCGCTCCAGCCAAGACTCAGCCACTCAGCTCCCTCTCTCTCTTTTCGCTGGCCAAGTGTAAAACGCTCCAGACCTCCATGCCGGGTGTCTCTGCCAGCCTAGACGTGCCCAGCGAACAGCACCCAGGCTGTGGATAATTAAATACAACCTCTCCCTGGGGACCTGGTGGGAGGAATGTGGATAGGCTGCAAAGCCCAGCTGACATTTTAGCGAGCCAATGTTACTGATATAAATCTTGGCAGTTGTCAGATTTTTTTAAAGAGGTCTGTGGCGAAGCAAAGTTCCTTCTGTCATATCACTACACTGAACATGGGGGAAAACAAGAAGATTTGAATTGACACAGAATGCTTAGACCTGTATTCACTTGAGCTATTTAGCTTTTTTCCTAATGTCAAGGTTGCTATCTAATAAATGATGGATGATATTTTTTTCACTTTTGCCATTCAACTCAAATCAAATTTTATTCGTCATGCACAGTTTACAGCAGGTATTCTGTAGCTATCATAGCCACAACCAAGCATTTAGAATTGTTAAGCAATAAAGCCCAAGGGGTGTGGTATATGGCCAATAATACACGGCTAAGGGCCGTACTTTGTCATGACACAATGCGGAGTGTCTGGACACAGCCCTTAGCCGTGGCATATTGGCCATATATCACAAACCCCCAAGGTAACTTATTGCTATTATAAACTGGTTACCAACGTAATTAGAGCAGTAAAAATAAACGTTTTGTCAGCCAATCAGCATTCAGGGCTCGAACCACCCAGTTTATAATTATAGATAAGTTGTACTTAACTCCAAAACATTCACATTCTCAAAGTTACTGCTTAACAATTGATATTACGTACTTAAAGGTCACCAACAGACAAAATAATGTTTTATGAGAAAGTGGATGATATTTGAAGGAAACCAGATCAAAGTATGACTGCCAAGGTAGGAAAAATGACTGTTCCTTTTACATTGATCAAGTTTGGATTCATTACTAAGAGGACAAGGTGACATCACCTTAAAACTCTCATTTTAATACACCAACGGTGACATGATCATGGCCTTGTTCGAGAGCATCAAAACTACTGTGTCATAGATCGATCAGTCAGTCAGTCCCCATTTACCCATGATACATTGCGGTTTTGATAATCTCGAAACACAGCCAACATCAGGAGAAGGCGTGTTTGCAGAGCGGCGTGGTTTAAATAGCTAGATAGCTACTCTACTGGTGCCAAAATTTGACTGTAGGGTGTCAGCAAATATAATTAAAAGTTTAACCCATTCTTCTTCTTCCCCTTGCATCTGTGTCTGGTGTTAGCTAGTTACTGTCTAGCTGGGTCTTCATCTGTGTCTGGTGTTTTACTGTCTAGCTCTGTCTTCGTCTGTGTTTGGTGTTAGCTAGTTTCAGGCTAGCTAGGTCTTCATTTGTGTCTGGTGTTAGCTAGTTACTGTCTGGCTAGGTCTTCATCTGTGTCTGGTGTTTTACTGTCTAGCTAGGTCTTTATCTGTGTCTGCTGTTAGCTAGTTACTGTCTAGGTAGGTCTTCATCTGTGTCTGGGGTTAGCTAGTTTCTGGCTAGCTAGGTCTTCAGCCAGCATGGATCAGCATCCAAGGTTATTCAAAACTCTGACGCCGTCGTCAAGTCAACACATCCGTCATTGCTCCTGTAAAGCACATCACAAAATACATGCCAAACAGAAGATGCTTAAACAAATGTCAAGAAAAAGTATGTGAACCTTTTTGGAGTTACCTGAATTTCTGCATAAATTGGTCAATAGACAAACACAGTCGGCTTTAACTAATAACAGAATTTGTTCATGTCTTTATTGAACACACCGTGTTTACATTCATAGTGCAGGGTGGAAAAAGTTTGTGTACCCTTGGATTAATTACTGGTTGACACTCCTTTGGCAGCAATAACCTCAACCAAATGTTTTCTGTAGTTGCAGATCAGACCGGCACAACGGTCAGGAGGAATTTTGGACCATTACTCTTTACAAATCTCTTCAGCAATATTCTTGGGATCTCTGGTGTGAACCGCTCTCTTCAGGTCATGCCACAGCATCTCAATCGGGTTGAGGTCAGGACTCTGACTGGGCCACTCCAGAAGGCATATTTTCTTCTGTTGAAGCGATTCTGTTGTTGATTTACTTCTATGTTTTGGGTCGTTGTCCTGTTGCATCATCCAACTTCTGTTGAGCTTAAATTGCCGGACAGATCGCTGTACATTCTCCTGCAAAATGTATTGATAAACTTGGGAATTCATTTTTCCATCGATGATAGCAAGCTCTCCAGGCCCTGAGGCAGGAAAGCAGCCCCAGACTATGATGCTCCCTCCACCATACTTCACAGTTGGGATGAGGTGTGGTGTGCTGTGCCTTTTTTTCTCTCCACACATAGTGTTGTGTGTTCCTTCCAAACAACTTCAGTTTAATCTGTCCACAGAATATTTTGCCAGAAGCGCTGTGGAACATCCAGGTGCTCATTTGAACTTCAGACTTGCAGCAATTTTTTTATGTACAGCAATGGCTTCGTCCGTGGTGGCCTCCCATGAATACCATTCTTTTTTAGTGATTTATGTATCGAAGACATCAGAGATGTTAGCATGTTCCAGAGATTTCTGTAAGTCTTTAGCTGACACTAGGATTATTTTTAACCTCATTGAACATTCTGCGCTGTGGTCTTGCAGTCATCTTTGCAGAACGGCCACTCCTAGGGACAGTAGCAACAGTGCTCTGAATTATCTCCATTTATAGACAATTTGTCGTACCGTGGACTGATGAACATCAGGCTTTTAGATATATTTTTGTAACCCTTTCCAGCTTCATACAAATGAATAATTATTAATCTTAGTTCTTCTGAGATCTCTTTTGTTCAAGGCATGGTTCACATCAGGCAAGGCTTCTTGTGAAATGCAAACTAACATTTTGTGAGTGTTTTTTATAGGGTAGGGCAGCTCTTGCCAACATCTCCAATCTCTTCATTGATTGGACTCCAGGTTAGCTGACTCCTGACTACTGACTCCAATTAGCTTTTGGAGAAGTCAATTGCCTAGGGGTTCACATAGTTTTCCCAAGCTACACTGTGAATGTTTAAATTATGTAATCTATGTAACGGCGTTCTTCGTTTGTAGAGAGAGAGGGCCGAAATGCAGCGTGGTGATTACTCATGTTCTTTAATCAATAATAGACGATACATGAAATAACTAAATGAATATGAAAACAACAAACGGAACGTGAAACCTAATACAGCCTATCTGGTGAACACTACACAAAGACAGGAACAATCACCCACAAACACACAGTGAAACCCAGGCTACCTAAATATGGTTCCCAATCAGAGACAATGACGAACACCTGCCTCTGATTGAGAACCATATCAGGCCGAACATAGAACTAGACCAAAACATAGAAAAACAAACATAGACTACCCACCCAACTCACGCCCTGACCATACTAAATAAATACAAAAACAACGGAAATAGAGGTCAGAACGTGACAGTACCCCCCCCCAAAGGTGCGGACTCCGGCCGCAAAACCTTGACCTATAGGGGAGGGTCTGGGTGGGCGTCTGTCCGCGGTGGCGGCTCTGGCGCGGGACGCGGACCCCACTTCGCCATTGTCCTAGTCCGCCTTATTGTCCGCCTCCGTGGCTTACTCACCCTGCCCACCCCTCTCAATGACCCCACTGGACAGAGGGGCTGCTTGGGACAGAGGGGCAGCTGCTCGGGACAGAGGGGCAGCTGCTCGGGACAGAGGGGCAGCTGCCCGGGACAGAGGGACGGCAGCTGCTCGGGACAGAGGGGCGGCAGCAGCTCGGGACAGAGGTGAAGCAGCTGCTCGGGACAGAGGGACAGCTGCTCGGGACAGAGGGGCGGCAGCAGCTTGGGACAGAGGGGCGACAGCTGCTCTGGACAGAGGGGCAGCTGCTCGGGCGGCCCCTGGCTGACTGACGGCACTGGCGGCCCCTGGCTTACTGGCGGCACTGGCGGCCCCTGGCTTACTGGCGGCCCCTGGCTGACTGGCGGCCCCTGGCTTACTGGCGGCACTGGCGGCCCCTGGCTGACTGGCGGCACTGGCGGCCCCTGGCTGACTGGCGGCACTGGCGGCCCCTGGCTGACTGGCGGCACTGGCGGCCCCTGGCTGACTGGCGGCACTGGCGGCCCCTGGCTGACTGGCGGCACTGGCGGCCCCTGGCTGACTGGCGGCACTGGCGGCCCCTGGCTGACGGGCGGCACTGGCGGCCCCTGGCTGACGGGCGGCACTGGCGGCTCCTGGCAGATGGGCGGCACTGGCGGCGCTGGGCAGACGGGCGGCACTGGCGGCGCTGGGCAGACGGGCGGCGTTGGCGGCGCTGGGCAGATGGGCGGCGTTGGCGGCGCTGGGCAGACGGGCGGCGTTGGCGGCGCTGGGCAGACGGGCGGCGTTGGTGGCGCTGGGCAGACGGGCGGCGTTGGCGGCGCTGGGCAGACGGGAAGCTCAGCTGGCGCTGGGCAGACGGGAAGCTCCGGCAACGCTGGAGAAAAGGAAGGCCCTGGTAGCGCCGGAGAGGCGGGAGACTCCGGCAGCGGCGCCGGACAGGCGGGAGGCTCCGGCAGCGGCGCCGGACTGGCGGGAGGCTCCGGCAGCGGCGCCGGACTGGCGGGAGGCTCCGGCAGCGGCGCCGGACAGGCGGGAGGCTCCGGCAGCGGCGCCGGACAGGCGGGAGGCTCCGGCAGCGGCGCCGGACAGGCGGGAGGCTCCGGCAGAGGCGCCGGACAGGCGGGAGGCTCCGGCAGAGGCGCCGGACAGGCGGGAGGCTCCTGCAGAGGCGCCGGACAGGCGGGAGGCTCCGGCAGATGCGCCGGACAGGCGGGAGGCTCCGGCAGCGGCGCCGGACAGGCGGGAGGCTCCGGCAGAGGCGCCGGACAGGCGGGAGGCTCCGGCAGAGGCGCCGGACAGGCGGGAGGCTCCGGCAGAGGCGCCGGACAGGCGGGAGGCTCCGGCAGCGGCGCCGGGCAGGCGGGAGGCTCCGGCAGCGGCGCCGGACAGGCGGGAGGCTCCGGCAGAGGCGCCGGACAGGCGGGAGGCTCCGGCAGCGCTGGAGAGGAGGAAGGCTCTGGTAGCGCCGGAGAGGCGGGAGACTCCGGCAGCGCTGGAGAGGAGGAAGGCTCTGGACGGATGGGCCGGAGAGACAGCCTGGTACGGGGAGCTGCCACCGGAGGGCTGGGGTGTGGAGGTGGTGACGGATAGACCGGGCCGTGCAGGCGCACTGGAGCTCTTGAGCACCGAGCCTGCCCAACCTTACCCGGTTGAATGGTCCCGGTCGCCCTGCCAGTGCGGCGAGGTGGAATAGCCCGCACTGGGCTATGCAGGCGAACCGGGGACACCGTGCGCAAGGCTGGTGCCATGTAAGCCGGCCCAAGGAGACGCACTGGAGACCAGATGCGTAGAGCCGGCTTCATGGCACTTGGCTCGATGCCCACTCTAGCCCGGCCGATACGCGGAGCTGGAATGTACCGCACCGGGCTGTGCACCCGCACTGGGGACACCGTGCGCTCCACAGCATAACACGGTGCCTGCCCGGTCTCTCTAGCCCCCCGGTAACCACAGGGAGTTTGCGCAGGTCTCCTACCTGGCCTAGCCATACTCCCTGTTAGCCCCCCCCCAAGAAATTTTTGGGGCTGACTCCCGGGCTTCCATCCACGACGCCGCGCTGCCTCCTCATACCAGCGCCTCTCCGCTTTCGCCGCCTCCCGTTCTTCCTTGGGGCGGCGATATTCTCCTGGCTGAGCCCAAGGTCCTTTACCGTCTAATTCGTCCTCCCAACTAGTATACTCCATGCCATTGCTGTCCATAACGTCCTCCCTTCGCTGCTGCCTGTTAACACGCTGCTCGGTCCGGGTGTGGTGGGTGATTCTGTAACGGCGTTCTTCGTTTGTAGAGAGAGAGGGCCGAAATGCAGCGTGGTGATTACTCATGTTCTTTAATCAATAATAGACGATACATGAAATAACTAAATGAATATGAAAACAACAAACGGAACGTGAAACCTAATACAGCCTATCTGGTGAACACTACACAAAGACAGGAACAATCACCCACAAACACACAGTGAAACCCAGGCTACCTAAATATGGTTCCCAATCAGAGACAATGACGAACACCTGCCTCTGATTGAGAACCATATCAGGCCGAACATAGAACTAGACCAAAACATAGAAAAACAAACATAGACTACCCACCCAACTCACGCCCTGACCATACTAAATAAATACAAAAACAACGGAAATAGAGGTCAGAACGTGACAATCTATTTGGACAAGAAACATACAATAATGTGTGTGTTTGAGCACACTGTGTTTGTCTATTGTTGTGACTTAGATGAAGATCGGATCAAATTTTATGACCAATTTATGCAGAAATCAAGGTAATTCCGAAGGGTTCACATACTTTTTTTGCCAATATATTTAATTGATGCAAATGACAATGTTGTCTGAGTTGCTTTGTGTATCACCAAATTAGCTTGAGATGATTTTACTGCAACCCTGCTCACTGCATCCAAGTTGCTTGACACAGGACTAATATGTAAATGTATACAGAACGTTTCAAAGAGCTGCCGGTTACTGATGCCGTCATTGTGCAGTGAGATTTGTAGTTGGAGAAGATCTCACTCTGCAGCAGAAGAAAGGACACCTAAGCTCAGTGCTTATTGTATTGTGTATTTCATTTAACATACATCACATTCTAAAAATGTTTTTATTGATAATAACACAATGCTTCAACTAATTTACGACAACTAACCAGAAGAACTTGGATAGAAGAGTAACCTCCTCATTCCTCCAAGTGGCTCATGATCCTCCAAGTGGCTCATGATCCTGAGCGTAGTTCAGATCATCATCATTATAATCAACTTCATCTTCACCATCCTCGTCTTCACCATCCTCTGCATGGTCGGTGGTCAGTCTCTCTCCTCAACACAGGACAGAACATAACGGAAAATAAATAGTCCCCTTCCTCAGACGACACGGCGTCCCGGAGTTGGCTCATCTTCAGGAAGGAAATACCTGCGACAGACCTTAAAGCTTTTCCTGATGGTGAAGTTGTTTCGCCGGATGTTATCACCCACTTATTTCGTAGCTCATCATTGTCAGGGAACGAGTGGAATTGCTGAGGAGCTGCGCACAGCAATGTTCAGAGGAGCTGACCTATTTTCTCTGAAACATTATCCTATTTATTTTCATTGTACACGTCTGGATCCTCTTCATGGTGATGTTGTTATATTACGACAGCTAGCTAGCACCTATCAGCTAACATTAGATAGTTAGCAGTAGATGAAGCCACTTAAATTAGAAAATACTAACAAACTAGAAACACACCTATCTTTCTATCTATCTGTATATGTATACACACATTGTACAAAAATATGCAACAATTTCAAAGATTTTACCAAGATACAGTTCAGATAAATCAATTGAAAATATTAATTAGGCCCTAATCTGTGGATTTCACATGACTGGTCAGGAGCGCAGGCATAGGCCCACCCACTAGGGAGCCAGGCCCATCCACTGGGGAGCCAGACCCAGCCAATCAGAATGTTATTTTCCCCACAAAAGGGCTTTATTACAGACATAAATACTCCTCCGTTTCATCAGCTGTCCGGTTGGCATGTGTCAGACAATCCCGCCTGTGAAGAAGCCAGATGTGGAGGTCTTGGCTGGTATGGTTACACATGGTCTGCAGTTGTGAGGCTGGTTGGACGTACTGCCAAATTATCTAAAACACTTAAGGTAGAGAAGTTAACTTTAAATTCTCAGGCAACATCTCTGGTGGACATTCCTGCAGTCTGCATGCCAACTGCACGCTCTGTCAAAATTTGACACATCTATGTCATTGTCTTGTGTGACAAAGTACACATTATAGAGTGGCCTTTTATTATCCCCAGCACAAGGTGCACTTTTATTACCAATAAAAACACAGCCATCCCCTATAACCCTGCCTCCACGTTAAACGAGTACCAAAACCTCGGTGGAGAGAAAAGATGAATTGAAGGAAGGTAGAATAAAACTGGTCATAGCAAGGACGACAATCCTTGTGCATTACTTCAATTTCGCTTACAATAATAATCAATAATCAATCATTTAAATTATTTTATCTTTTGGGCCAATTATTTTTAAATCAAATTGGCTCCATAAACACTGTCCAGTTTGATGTGTATTGAACTTGGCACACAGGGAGGAAATTACTGAAGACTACTTAGAATGGAAGTTAGCTGTTCACAAAAGCTGTTCACAATACTGAGCTGAACAAAGTAGAGCCAAACTAAACCGAGCCAAGCATCCACCATACAGTAGTTGCCAGAGAGAATATCCAAGCCAGCACAGTCAGCACAATAGTTTGAAAAGGGTATTGTTGTCATGGAATATAGTTGGCTGTATTGCTACTGAGGCACATAAAATGCAGCATGTGTACGTACTGGTTACCTTTAAGTTAGCCTCCAGGTAGTTGTAAAGCGCATTGATGGAGCTGGTCTCCTGTGTTGAAGGGGTAAGATCTGCTCCAGCCTTCCTCCTCTCAGCCACCACCGGGTGGAAGTAGCACAGTGCAAACAGGAGACTCTTAAACTCATTCTCCCTGGCACACACATCTCCAATGTAAGAGAAAACTAAGGCCCAGAAAAACAAACAAACAAAAAAAAACTCAACCAAGTTTCTTCCTCGGGAAAAGTACAGGACATTTTTTTTTAAATCGCTGTGTTGAAAGTAATAAGCTGTGCACACAAAAAAAACAAGGGTTCCTCAAAGGTTCTTTGGGAAGGGTGATGGTTCTATGTGGAACCACAATGTCTCAAAGAACCCTTTGAGCTCTTTAATGGCTCTTTAATGTTCAGAAAAGTGTTCTTTGTTATTTTTGTGATAATTAAAAATGTAGGCGAGGAGGCTCATTAGAATATTTGGAGGTGTGGTTTTCTCACAGCTCTTTTTGTGTGTGAGAGTGTCATTCCAGTTTATCTAATGTGTAAGTTCTGTTATGCTAATTTACACATCCATGGCCGGTGATAGTGTCTTGTTAAAGACTCTTGTAATAGCTTTGTGCAAATGGAGAACAGTTGACTTAATCCGTGGTTTTCTTTTCAAAGGAACCCTCAGCTGTTCTAGAGGTTGTTCACTTGAGTCAACTTGTCAATAAATGAATCACACCTATGGAATTTAAGCAACATGATATGGCTGACCACAATATAGAACCCTGTATGGTTCTTAAAATGGATCAACAAAGATCCTTTCAGATTGAGAACCATTCTTCATAAAGGTTCTATAAAGAACCATAAAAAGGGTTCTATATAGCCCCGAAAAGGCTTGTAACCATAACGGAACCATTTTTTGGTGCTATATAGAACCTTTTGTTAATGGTTCCATTTAGAACCCTATGAGCATGGTTCTTTATAGAACCTTAAAAAAAGGTTCCATTTAGCACCAAAAAAGGGTTCTGCTATGGTTGCAAGCCAAAATAATATGGTACCATTTATAACCATAATTATTTAGTGTGGCAGATTCACTGTGATCTGTCTCTATGAAGAAAAGACCCCAGAGGCGTGCGGCTCCACGGTACGGAAAGACAGACAATAGATGGCAATAAACGGCAGGATTTGATTCTCTTTTAATTGTCACCACTTGTCAGGCTATCTCGTCCCGTTGGCTCATCATGCCAGATAAAGGGACACGGCATAGAGGCCTCAGGGGAAGGACAGTAAAATACGTATGCCAATAACCCCAATGGAAACAGTGGTTTTAAATTCTCGTTTGTCAAGTTCAATGCTGCGGTGAAGGTCCTCTTGCTGTCGAGCACAAGGGAGCTGACTCTTAGAACGTACGTACTCGTGAACGCACGCACGCACGCACACACACACGCATGCGCACACACCCACACACACACACACACACACACACACACTCATAAAGTGAGTTAATATTCTGGACACAGTGCCTCTGCTCACAGCTGAGACCGACGCATCGCCTCCCTATTCACACACTGTGAGTGGACACACACAGTTTCTTTATTACATATCACCGAAGAGGAAACATGCATCTAGACTTTAAAAACCTGATGACAAATCTATTACGACTTCCAGACCTTTTGTAACTGTGTAACTACATATAAAAATCATAGCATTATCATTTCATTGGTCCTCTCCTCTGCTGGTTGTGAAACAGCCAAGAGATGGGAGTGGACCCTACAACTACTGGTAGGTGTCTGCTGGTTGGTGTCTGCTGGTTGGTGTCTGCTGGTTGGTGTCTGCTGATTAATGTCTGCTGGTTGGTGTCTGCTAATTCGTGTCTGCTGGTTGGTGTCTGCTAATTTGTGTCTGCTGGTTGGGGTCTGCTGATTCATATCTGCTGGTTGGTGTCTTCTGGTTGGTGTCTGCTGATTCATGTCTGCTGGTTGGTGTCTGCTGGTTGGTGTCTGCTGATTTGTGTCAGCTGGTTGGTTTCTGCTGGTTGGTGTCTGCTAGTTCATGTCTGCTGGTTGGTGTCTACTGGTCGGTGTCTGCTGGTTGGTGTCTGCTGATTCATGTCTGCTGGTCGGTGTCTGCTGGTTGGTGTCTACTGGTTGGTGTCTGCTGGTTGGTGTCTGCTGGTTGGTGTCTGCTGGTTGGTGTCTGCTGATTCAAGTCTGCTGGTCGGTGTCTGCTGGTCAGTGTCTACTGGTTGGTGTCTGCTGTTTGGTGTCTGCTGATTCGTGTCTGCTGATTCGTGTCTGCTGATTTGTGTCTGCTGATTTGTGTCTGCTGGTTGGTGTTTTCTGGTTGGTGTCTGCTGGTTGGTGTCTGCTGGTTGGTGTCTACTGGTTGAAGAGATTAGGAAGGAAGAAAGACTGTCATCTCTCTGCTTACTGTTGGTTACTGTGTTTGTGTGTGTGTGTATGTATGTGTGTGTGTAACTGTATGTGTGTGTGTGTGACTGTGTATATGTGTGTGACTGTGTGTATGTGTGCGTGTGTGTATATGTGTGTGTGTATGTATGTGTGTGTGCGTGTACGTATGTGTATATATGCATGCTAGCTAGCTACCACACAAACATACACTTATCAGAGAGGTAGGCATCAGCACTTTAAAAGGGCATGATGGTTGGAAGCTAAGCATTTCAGTATGGGCATGGAGGCCGAGCCACAGGAGGTTTATTATAGGTTATAGCTGGAGATACATTGATAACGTGTTGATAAGAAGCTAAACTGATGGCTAGTAGCTGTTTTACTCTAGATGGAAGTGCACTGAATTTTAACTACCACCAAGGCATGCATACAAGCACATAAATGGGCACACAAACAAGTGTTCTCATGCCATATTGTATTCTGATCTTAGAAAGATGACTTGTCGAGAAACATCCTACCATCCCATCCAAACCTGCCTCTTCCCTGTAGAGAGACATGTTTTCATGCTGACAGCTGTGTCCTCCACGGGTCAGAGTCTACTCTGTGGTCACCGATAGAGGTTAACACTCTCCATCTGTTAGCTGCTACAGCACACCAAATTGGCAATTTGATTACAACACCACAGAGAAACAGGCACGCAAACATGCAATGTCTGGACAGCTTCTTATTGGCAAACGGAATAAAAGAGAGAGAAATATACAGTTGGAGTCGGAGGTTTACATGCACCTTAGCCAAATACATTTAAACTCAGTTTTTCACAATTCCTGACATTTAATCCTAATATAAATTCCCTGTTTTAGGTCAGTTAGGATCACCACTTTATTTTAAGAATGTGAAATGTCAGAATAATAGTAGAGAGAATTATTTATTTCAGCTTTTATTTATTTCTTTACTTTCCCAGTGGGTCAGAGGTTTACATACACTCAATTAGTATTTCGTAGCATTGCCTTTAAATTGTTTAACTTGGGTCAAACGTTTCGGGTAGCCTTCCACAAGCTTCCCACAATAAGTTGTGTAAATTTTGGCCCATTCCTCCTGACAGAGCTGGTGTAACTGAGTCAGGTTTGTAGGCTTCCTTGCTCACACACGCTTTTTTCCGTTCTGCCCACAATTTTTCTATAGGATTGAGGTCAGGGCTTTGTGATGGCCACTCCAATATCTTGACTTTGTTGTCCTTAAGCCATTTTGCCACATCTTTAGAAGTATGCTTGGGGTCCTTGTCCATATGGAAGACCCATTTACAACCAAGCTGTAAATTCTGGACTGATGTCAAATCAAATCCAAATCAAATCAAAGTTTATTTGTCACGTGCGCCGAATACAAAAGTGTGTAGACCTTGCAGTGAAATGCTTACTTACAGGCTGAACCAATACTGAAAAAAAGGTATTAGGTGAACAATAGGTAGCTAAAGAAATAAAACAACAGTAAAAAGACTATATAGCTATATACGGTAGCGAGGCTATACAAGTAGCGAGGCTACATACAGGCACCGGTTAGTCAGGCTGATTTAGGTAGTATGTACAAGTAGATATGATTAAAGTAACTATGCATATACAGTGGGGAGAACAAGTATTTGATACACTGCCGATTTTGCAGGTTTTCCTACTTACAAAGCATTTAGAGGTCTGTCATTTTTATCATAGGTACACTTCAACTGTGAGAGACGGAATCTAAAACAAAAATCCATGCAGTTGTGGGTGAACAGGGAGTACTGGAGGAGACTGAGCACTCACCCCTGGGGAACTCCAGCGTGGCAGATGTGTTGCTATCTACCCTCACCACCTGGGAGCGGCCCGCCAGGAAGTCCAGGATCCAGTTGCAGAGGGAGGTGTTTAGTCCCAGGATCCTTAGCTTAGTGATGAACTTTGAGGGTACTATGGTGTTTTTAAGGCAGAGCTGTAGTCAATGAATAGCATTCTCACATATGTGTTCCTTTTGTCCAGGTGGGACAGGGCAGTGTGGAGGGAGGTATGCAAATTGGTGTGGGTCTAGGGTTTCTGGGATAATGGTGTTGATGTGAGCCATTACCAGCCTTTCAAAGCACTTCATGGCTACGGACGTGAGTGCTACGGGTCTGTAGTCATTTAGGCAGGTTGCATTTGTGTTATTGGGCACAGGGACCATGGTGGTCTGCTTGAAACATGTTGATAATACAGACTCAATCAGGGACATGTTGACACCTACCAGTTGGTCAGCACATGCCCGGAGCACACGTCCTGGTAATCCGTCTGGCCCCGCAGCCTTGTGTATGTTGACCTGTTTAAAGGTCTTACTCACGTCAGCTACTGAGAGCGTGATCACACAGTCGTCCTGAACAGTTGATGCTCTCATGCATGCCTCAGTGTTGATTGCCTCGAAGCGAGCATAGAAGTGATTTAGCTCGTCTGGAAGGCTCGTGTAACTGGGCAGCTCGCGGCTGTGCTTCCCTTTGTAGTCTGGAATAGTTTGCAAGCCCTGCCACATAAGACGAGCGTCGGAGCTGGTGTAGTATGATTCAACCTTAGCCCTGTATTGACGCTTTGCCTGTTTGATGTTTCATATCATAGTTTGAAGGTAGGCGTTGAAATACATCCACAGGTACACCTCCAATTGACTCAAATTATGTAAATTAGCCTATCAGAAGCTTCTTAAGCCATAACATCATTTTCTGGAATTGTCCTAGCTGTTTAAAGGTACAGTCAACTTAGTGTACGTAAACTTATGACTCCATTTAATTGTGATACAGTGAACTATAAGTGAAATGATCTGTCCGTAAACAAATTGTTAGAAAAATGACTTGTGTCATGCATACAGTAGATGTCATAACCGACTTGCCAAAACTAGTTTGTTAAAAGGAAATGTGTGGAGAGGTTAAAAAAACGAGTTTTAATGACTCCAACCTAAGTGTATGTGAACTTCTGACTTCAACTGTATATATAGAGAGAGATAATGTATAAATGGTATGCTTCTTTTTTTGGTTCATAGATATTGAATCAAACAGTTTTAAATATCAACCTGCAATAGTGCATGCTGGCAAATATGATAATGATGGGCGTGGTTTTTGTTCAAAGTGATGTGAATGAGTTCCAGGCCCTTGTATCAGGGGAAAACTAGGCCCCCAAAATAAGGACTTATTCTTTAACACAGTACCATAGGTATTCTTCGAAAAAAAAATGATGATGGCATATTCGTGTAGGATCTCACTTGGTGAAGTCCACAGGACTAAAAAGATATGAATGCAACAAACATGTTTCTGTCAATAACAAATACAGTCATGGCTAGTAAACTCTACAATTTTCTCAGAAGGCACGGCACTCTGGGAATAATTTAACACTGTTCCGGAGTCTATATGGGTCCACAAACTTAACACTTTCAATGTTGATTTAACACACTCCGTGTTCATTAAAAAATGATGTACACTAGAGAATTTGCTGCATGATGAAGATGACGAATAAGTAATGGTGACTGCTCTCTCCATGCTGCTCTAGTCTCTTCTATACCGTACCCAACCGTCTCGCCACCAGATATATGTTCTACATGGTATAAATTACAGTACTATGGATATATACAGTCATCATGCCTCAAGCAAGGACACATGTACCTGTACAACACATTTTGACGCAGGTGTGAATGGGCATTTGTAGCTGTATACGTTTTTTTCTGTACATTTCCTGCCGTTTTTACAGTCTTTTACATCCAACAATTAAAATATGTTTTTTAAAAAACTAATAAAACCACTAGTTGGGGAATTCTGCTGTATAGGGACAACATTGCGATAGCGCTACATACATTTTCCATCCTATGTGGCCTAACTCCTAACTCTGAGAGAGAGGAAGTCCTCCTGTTGAGGACCCGTGAGCCATGCCCCTCACATCACATCACCTCCCAGAGAGCTGCCCACCCGCCTGTTACCCAAATCAAATTACACCGCTAATAACTGCAGTCATTAATTCATAAGCAGCTTTGCCTTCTTCTCATCTCATACAGCACTCCAAATGTAATCATCCCTCCGATTGTTCAAGTTAACCCTCTTTCCAAATGACAGGATATTCTCTGGAGCACCATCACCAAAATGAAAAAAGAGAAAAGATAATAAGTTTCCTTGAGAGACAAAGCTGAGAGGGAGAACATTGATCCAAGTTAGGTGCTGAACGAGATACAAATTAAAACTTTACATTTTAGTGCTTTTTCATTGCCTTGAAGTACAAGCTCTCATGTTGGCGTCTAACTAAGGAGTAATAAACAGCAGACACACATACTGAGTCCCCCCTTAGAGCACCTTAATGAAAGCATCCATCCTCAGTCTCAGATAGAGTCGAGGGGACTCCTAGGGTAGGTACACCTATAGCTCATATCTTGGTCAGTAGTACTGTAGATTACTTTATCACTGATCTCAACCTAGAGTCTCTTAGAGTGTTCACAGTCAGTCCACCGACACCCCTATCAGATAACAGCGAAATCACACTCTACTTAAACAGAGCTTTGCTCAATCATGAGGCATCAAAGCCAAATGCTATAGATGGAAGGAAAATAGTGTGGAAATATACCATAATATACCACTATATATACCAAATATACCATATAAACCTATTGGGCAACAACAAATTCAATCCCTTTTAGACAATTTCCTGGACAAAAGGTTTTGCTGTAATAGTGAAGTTGTAAAATTGGCAGTAGAAAACCTAAACAGTATATTTGACCACTCAGCTTCCCTATCAAATCTAAAAAATCTTGATAGGAAAGTTTGATGAAGAATGCAAAAACCTATGAAAGAAATGGATTTAACCTCTCCACCAAAACAGAGAGACCCAGAAAACCTGAGCCTACACTATGATGAATCACAAAAGACTATTCAGAAATACACTACGTAAAAAGAAGGAACAGCACATGTGTATGTGTTTCTGTCAACCAACGAGGAGATGGGATGTGTTTCTATAAACCAATGAGGAGATGGGAGAGACAGAACCTGCACCATGATCAGCGTCACTAATGGAACTGACTTCTATTTTAGCGCTTGGCAACACAGATGCTCGTTGGCAAGCAGTGCGGGTGCAATGATAAAATAACATGTATATGTACATTATTTTGCAACACTCGAGCAGTGTGGTCAGCATGTAATTGACAAACAAACCAAAACAAAAACAAAGTATGTTGAGGGTGAGGGTCTGCTATAAAAATTGAAGGAAAGTGGTGTTGGGGGGAAAAACACACAAAATTATAAAATCCATGTACACAAACAACAAATGTGCATTTAAAATTGGTAAAAAAACACACACATTTCTTTTCACAGGGCCGGGGGGTGAGACAGGGATGCAGCTTAAGCCACACCCTCTTCAACCTGGAGAAGAGCCACCAAAGCAATTGGTCCTGGGGCTCTGTTCACAAACACAAACAAACCCCACAGAGCCCCAGGACAGCAACATAATTTGACCCAACCAAATCATAAGAATACAAAAAGATAATTACTTGACACATTGGAAAGAATTTACAACAAAAAAACAGAGCAAACTAGAATGCTATTTGGTCCCTAAACAGAGTGGCAGAATACCTGACCACTGTGACTGACCCACAATTTTGGAAATATTTGACTATGTATAGACTCAGTGAGCATAGCCTTGCTATTGAGAAAGGCCACTGAAGGCAGACCTGGTTATCAAGAGAAGACAGGCTATGTGTATACTGCCCACAAAATTAGGTGGAAACTGAGCTGCTCTTCCTCCTGCCAAATGTATGACCATAATAGACACACATATTTCCCTCAGATCACACAGACCCACAAAGAATTTGAAAACAAATCCTATTTTGATAAACTCCCATATCTATTGGGTGAAAAACCACAGTGTGCAATCACAGCAGCAAGATTTGTGACCTATTACCACAAGGGCAACCATTGAAGAACAAACACCGTTCTAAATACAACCTAATTCAGGACCCTGTCTTTCAAAGATAATTTGTAAAAATCCATGTAACTTCTCAGATCTTCATTGTAAAGGGTTAAACACTGTTTCCCATGCTTGTTCAATGAACCATAAACAATTAATGACCATGCACCTGTGGAACGGTCATTAAGACACTAACAGCTTACAGACGGTAGGCAATTAAGGTCACAGTTATGAAAACTTAGGACACTAAAGAGGCCTTTCTACTGACTCTGAAAAACACCAAAAGAAAGATGCCCAGGGTCACTGCTCATCTGCGTGAACGTGCCTTAGGCATGCTGCAAGGAGGCATGAGGACTGCAGATGTGACCAGGGCAATAAACTGCAATGTCCGTACAGTGAGACGCCTAAGACAGCGCTACAGGGAGACAGGATGGACAGCTGATCGTCCTCGCAGTGGCAGACCATGTGTATCAACACCTGCACAGGGTCGGTACATCTGAACTTCACAACTGCGGGACAGTTACAGGATGGCAACAACAACTGCCCGAGTTACACCAGGAACACAAAATCCCTCCATCAGTGCTCAGACTGTCTGCAATAGGCTGAGAGAGGCTGGACTGAGGGCTTGTAGGCCTGTTGTAAGGCAGGTCCTCACCAGACATCTCCGGCAACAATGTCGCCTATGAGCACAAACCCACCGTCACTGGACCAGACAGGACTGGCAAAAAAAGAGAGAGCATGTAAGAGAGAGGGGAGGAGAGGGGAGAGAGGTGGGGAGAGAGAGACAGAAAGACAGAGAGAGCAAGAAAGAGAGAGGGGAGGAGAGGGGAGAGAGGTGGGGAGAGAGAGACAGAAAGAAAGAGAGAGCAAGAAAGAGAGAGGGGAGGAGAGGGGAGAGAGGTGGGGAGAGAGAGACAGAAAGAAAGAGAGAGCAAGAAAGAGAGAGGGGGAGAGAGAAAGAAAAATAAAGAAAGACAGAGAAAGAGAGACAGAGACAGAGCAGAGATCACGCAAGAACGAGAGATAGAGCTTCTAGACATTTTTGTATCCTCTCTGTTAAAGATATGCTCCAGTACTTTGGCGACTAAAATAGTATTTTTTAAACATTCCTCTTTGGGCTGGATGTGTCAATGTGTAGTTCATAAATGTAGAGTACTGTATTTGAGCAGAATTACAGTCTTAACTCAATTAGTCAAATTCCTAGTTTTGATGCAACTGTTTTCTAGAAACTGTGCTGCGCTATTTACCCTACTTTTCCCCCAAATGTGGGCCAAACTCTATTAGTTATAGTTCTAACCACTGAGCTTCAGTACCTTTTGCAGTTTGAGTGACAGCTAGCAAGACACCTGCCCAGCATTATCCAATGAAGTTGCAGTGCAGGCCCAACGTCTCAGTGGACACTGCAGAGCCCGAGAGAGCGCAGTAACGTGCTGCTTATATCTGCACATACTGTATATGTCACAATTTTCAGGGACCACTTTTGGCTCGTGAGCGCTGCTTTTAGAACTACTGGCTAGAAAGTATACAAAAGTACTGGAGAATTTCTTTAACTTCTTATGGCTGGGGGGCAGTATTGAGTAGCTTGGATGAATATGTTGCCCAAAGTAAATGGCCTGCTCCTCAGTCTCAGTTGCGAATATATGCATAGTATTATTAGTATTGGATAGAAAACACTCTAAAGTTTCTAAAACTGTTTGAATGATGTCTGTGAGTATAACAGAACTCATATGGCAGGCAAAATCCTGAGGAGAAATCAAAACAGGAAGTGAGAAATCTGATCTTCGTATGTATTCACCACAGTTCCCAATGAAATCCCCTTGAGATATTGATGTTGCACCACCTAGGGGTTCCACTAGATGTGGAAATTTGAATTAAACTTCTACTGTGTTATGGGACTCAACGAGAGCAGAATCTATCAGGTGACTGGCAGTCAGCCATTTTCTGATCACGCGCATTCCTCATGTTAAGCACCACCATCCTCCATTTATAACAATGTTGTTGTCACCATCGCCCGCTAAGGTTTGTCTTCCCTATGTCATGATATCAGTAGTGAACGTGGCCTGTGGCAACACACCACGGCCCATCCAGCTGTCTCTCAATGTTTTGCTTTGCTCATCATCAAGGCCCTCTGCCGTAAGGGAGCTGGCCTCTAACTATGGCTTTATAACATTGCCACTGCAGCAGAGACTTAGGCAGAATGACATTAAACAGACATTAAGGATATCCAAACAGACTGTTGAGTTTGAGCGAGTCTGGCTATTCTACAGAGGAAACCTACACACTATATTCAGGACAAGAGTAGTTTTGTAGATAACGTTGTGAAAGAAGTATGATTAATTCAACTTCTGTCACAAAACTCAGTGGTCTATATTAAACTTGAGAACACTACCCAAGTACCCAAGCTATCGTGCTCCTTACAAAGTGAAGTGAAGAGAGATGAAAAAGATGGAGAGAAATTACCTTTGTCACTAAACCGTTTTGCCCAGTTTAATTTCCATCTCTCTGCTAGGCTGTGAAAGTCCCATGCCTTTAGACTGCACTATGTGTCTGGAGGTACTTTAGTGCCTCTCCATAGAATCCCACTGCTGGGGATATGGGCTCTTGAGCTCCATTATATTCCTAGGTCTGGGGGATATAGCCTATTCAGCTCCAATCTGCCCAATTGATTGCCTTTTCTCTTCGCTCCCTCTCTCTCGCTCGGTGAGATTTTGCATCTCTCAAAAGTGTCTCTTTCTGGTCCTGGTTGGCTGTAAACCAAGGCATTCTTTACAGAACTTTTTCTAGTAAGTTCAACTCAATGAAAAGTTATTATTACTTAATGGGGTTTATGTGGTACTGACTCAAAACTAAATGAGAAGTCACGTCAACTCCTTTCTTTAAAGTCATGAAAACAAATTACATTTTTACCCAGCATGCTCTACTGCAGGTATATTTTGGAAGATTTTTGTATATATATCTGTGTTTTTGCATGTACATTGAGTGGTTGATTGATTCATCTTTTGCTACACAAAAATAAATAAAAACATTTCTAAGCCAATCATTTTTTTGCACCCATTACTGAAATGGTTGTTTACGTCACACTGTTTCCAAATCTGGCAGTCATAATGAGTGCAGGTTGTGGGTGAATAAAAATGGCTGGATGTTTTTAACTCTGTCTTGATTCCAATAGGACTTAAATATCACTTTGCAGGCTAACATAATGTGACTTGCAGGTAGGGTTTCAAAATTCTGATCCTGGTTAGAAGATTCCTGGAAATCCTCTAACCAGGATTGTTTTTAGTTTATCTGGGAATTTGGGACCAGACATTTGTAACCCTACTTGCAATCCTGACGTGTAAAACCATGAGTTTCAGGCCACTGTATTAGGGTAAAGCTAGGCCTCAAAACAAGGCATGAGTCACACAGTGTCAGAAAGCGTTCAATTATAATGGTGACGTTCACATAGGAACTCACATGGTGACAGCCACAGGACATCACAATTATAAATTCAACAATGATGTCTCTGTCACTCACGAATACAGTCTTGGGTGGTATCTATTTTTTCCCTCAAGAAGGCAAGGCACACTAGAAATTATATTGGAGGCATGGCTTAGTGGGGCCTTTACTCAACATTTTCAGTCTGATACAACTAAAATCTGGACCCCCTACAGCAGGGATCACCAACTAGTTTCTGCCCGCAGTTTTTTCTTGAGCGGATGGTCAGGGGGCCTGAAATAATTACAAATAATTTGTAGACTGCAAATTGACCGCAAGGAGCCCAAACAGATATAATATTTGACTAAAGCAATCATTTCAAACCTTGCTTACATTTGATTACAATCATCTCTCTCTGTATAATGTGTGGGAAAGCTTGGAGCTGATTTCCAGGTGTTTTTTGTCTTTGATGTCCAACATAAAAAAATATGTACAAATACCATTTCTGTAAAAAAAAATAAAAAAAAATGATGCTTCAAAAACTTGGGGGGCCAAATAAAACCCACCTCTGGGCCGAATTTGGCCCCCGGGCCGCCAAGGTCACAGTGACTCCAAAATCACTTGAAGTAACTGTAAGTGCATCGGTTGAGGTTGACAACACATGAGGTTACTATAGAAGAAGTAGACATCTGAAATTTAGCAAAAACCCCCACTATTTTCTGAAGGTAAAGTTTATAAGGTTCTTCTTCATTCCGTGTGATCTGTGTTGCCCATGGGCCTCTGAGTTGTTAGCTGATTCATCTCTGATGTGATTGGTTATTCGCAAGTGCGCACACACACACACACACACACACACACAGAGGGGTGTGGAGTATACACATCCCTCTGTGTGTGTGTGTGTGTGTGTGTGTGTGTGTGTGTGTGCGCGCACAGGTTTGAATGTGTGTGTATGACTAATTATCCAACCCCAGCTGATTTCAGACCGGAACAAAGTCTTGGAGACTATTCAATCAAACATCAAACCAGGTTACTGGGTTTTCAGGCTAAAGGGGTAAAAATGTAACAAAAATGTAACAAAACAGAACATGTGATCTACAAATCAGCCCCAGGAACCCAATCATTCGGGCGGAGACCAGCTAGTGAAGTATTGGAATAAACAGCATCAAACACTGCTGAAGACTCAAGCTGTGACGTCTCCCAGGTCAGTTAAAATCAAAGCTTCACATTTCAATATATTTTCGGTCAAGTTGACTCGACACGTCCCGGTGTGATCCAATATTACGAAAGTATAAAGTAAACTAGAGCTCAAGTCTATGGCATTTACCTTTGCCTGTCCCTTATATAATACAATACAGATGGTTTCATCTGTCTGGGACATTTACATTAATCCGTCCATTATAATCTAGAGCTCTATAATACCAATGGAGTGATCCCCTACTGTCACAATAGAGCATAGGGGGATCAGTATGAGACTGTTGGAAATTGGTAATACAATCATAAGCAGATATGACTCCTCATAATTTCCTACTATCCTCTCATACCACAGGATGCTGCTGAGCGGAAGACAACTCATAATAATGGCTGGAACGAAAACAACGTGTGACCTTTATTTTACTAGGCAAGTCGGTTAAGAACAAATTCTTATTTACAATGACGTCCTATGGGACTCCCAATCACAGCCAGATGTGATGCAGCCTGGATTCAAACCAGGAACTGCAGAGTGAAGCATCTTGCACTGAGATGCAGTGCCTTAGACCGCTGCGCCGCTCAAGAGCCCTGTATGAAAATAAAAAAGGTGACGTTCGGTACTGTCACCTCATACGAAACATTTGATCTCAAATCCAAAATGCTATAGAGTATAGAGCCAAATGTACACATTTAGCTTCCCTGTCCAACTAAATAGAAAGCAACAATGCATTTGCGTGTTCGTATTCATATACAAAGTATTTTCCTACCAGCTCAGAAACTTTTCTAAGGTGAACAAACAGTAAATTGCTCTTATTGTTTACAGAAATGCCACAAAGGAGAAAAGTTTGGATTGGAACATCACATAAGAAGACGAAGTGCTTATCTTCTGTAACGCCAATACAAATGGTATTTATTCAAGCCGTAGTGCTGAGTAGACATTAGGCTGTTCAACACGGGGGGTAGAACAGGGGAATGCTTCGGCAGCATAAACCTAGCTCTTATTGCAGTCTTCTATCTGACAACATTCATTCCCACCTCATCTTCGGATCTCTGGAGAATAGAGTGCTGTGATGCACACACAGACCGGTGCACATACACCCGCATACGGACCTACACACCCACACACACACAAACACACTGTCCTCTCAGTCCCTGTGTCACGGTTTTCTAGGTGTGAAAGAGAGTCGGACCAAAATGCGGCGTGGCTATTGCGATCCATGTTTAATGAAACTGAAGCAACACGAATCCAATACAAAAACAATAAACGTAACGAAACCGAAACAGCCTAATACTGGTGCACATACACACGACAGAAAAAGGACATAAGGACACTAAGGACAATCACCCACCAAAACCCAACACCAAACAGGCTACCTAAATATGGTTCCCAATCAGAGACAATGACAAACACCTGCCTCTGATTGAGAACCATATCAGGCCAAACATAGAACTAGACAAACTACCCACCCAGCTCACACCCTGACCAACCAAAACATAGAAACATACAAAGCAAACTATGGTCAGGGTGTGACACCCTGTCAATCAAGTCAAGATCCTATTGAAAGTACAGCACAACCCCTTCCCCAGAGACATCCACCGTGGCCCTTGATGAGCTAAGATTAATTAATTAATAAGTCCTCTACTTAGGTAATGACCAATATGTGGGTTGGCAGCTTCTCAGATAGTCAGTGAGTCAATAGAGAATATTCCCCATTCCATCCTTCCAACGGAATCTAAAAGGGTACTACCACAGGTTCTCATCATGATATAATCTAATCTAAGAGGGTCCAATCACAGGATCTCATCCTGATATAATCTAATCTAAGAGGGTCCAATCACAGGATCTCATCCTGATATAATCTAATCTAAGAGGGTCCAATCACAGGATCTCATCCTGATATAATCTAATCTAAGAGGGTCCAATCACAGGATCTCATCCTGATATAATCTAACCTAAGAGGGTCCAATCACAGGATCTCATCCTGATATAATCTAATCTAATAGGGTCCAATCACAGGATCTCATCCTGATATAATCTAATCTAAGAGGGTCCAATCACAGGATCTCATCCTGATATAATCTAATCTAAGAGGGTCCAATCACAGGATATCATCCTGATATAATCTAATCTAAGAGGGTCCAATCACAGGATCTCATCCTGATTTAATCTAATCTAAGAGGGTCCAATCACAGGATCTCATCCTGATATAATCTAATCTAAGAGGGTCCAATCACAGGATCTCATCCTGATATAATCTAAGAGGGTCCTATCACAGGATCCCATCCTGATATAATCTAAGAGGGTCCTATCACAGGATCTCATCCTGATATAATCTAATCGAAGAGGGTCCAATCACAGGATCTCATCCTGATATAATCTTGTATATAAGGATCCAATCACAGGATCTCATCCTGATATAATCTAATCTAAGAGGTTCCAATCACAGGATCTCATCCTGATATAATCTAATCTAAGAGGGTCCAATCACAGGATCTCATCCTGATATAATCTAATCTAATAGGGTCCAATCACAGGATCTCATCCTGATATAATCTAGTATATAAGGGTCCAATCACAGGATCTCATCCTGATATAATCTAATCTAAGAGGGTCCAATCACAGGATCTCATCCTGATATAATCTAGTATATAAGGGTCCAATCGCAGGATCTCATCCTGATTTAATCTAATCTAAGAGGGTCCAATCACAGGATCTCATCCTGATATAATCTAATCTAAGAGGGTCCAATCACAGGATCTCATCCTGATATAATCTAAGAGGGTCCTATCACAGGATCCCATCCTGATATAATCTAAGAGGGTCCTATCACAGGATCTCATTCTGATATAATGTAATCTAGGAGGGTCCTGTCACATGCAGGTCTCTCCAGCTGATTATGTTCTTAACCCGCGATAAGAACTAAAGTGAACGAATGTAAATAATGGTCCTTAAATCGACGTCTCTGTGGAGTTGAAGGATAGGGGAGGAGATGGTACTGGAGGTTAGGAAGGTATGAGTTAATATTGGAGCGGGTCCGGGATGAAATATTTATGAGCATGAAAGCCTAAGAGGTACACTGCCATTAGGATTTAGCTTGTGCCTAAACTGATCTGACAGGAGGGGAGAAATATGCTCTCTGACATGCATACAGTACGCAGGGGTGCGGAGAAGCTAGACGTCTGCTCTCAATGCTACTGTAAACCCTGAGCAAGTGGGAACGATGTAGCTCTGCGTCTTTCGGAAATATCTCCCTCCTTCTCTCTCCCTCCCTCCCTCGCTCATCAGGGTTGTGAGAGTAGTGAACCCTTGAGAGGAAGAGACTTTTCAAGTTAAAAGTTTTGCAAAAAGAATGGCATGCCTTCGGCATTTCATACATGTTTTAGTGGTAATGCTCTATTGTCATGGAAGTAGATTTCACTGCACCCATTATGTTCTAGTAACCTTCACAGTCCTGATTTATCATGTTCTAGTAACCTTCACAGTCCGGATTTATCATGTTATGGTAACCTTCACAGTCCTGAGTTATCATCTTCTGATAAACTCCACAGTCCGGATTTATCATGTTATGGTAACCTTCACAGTCCTGATTTATCATGTTATGGTAATCTTCACAGTCCGGATTTATCATGTTATGGTAACCTTCACAGTCCGGATTTATCATGTTATGGTAACCTTCACAGTCCTGAGTTATCATGTTCTGATAACCTCCACAGTCCTGAGTTATCATGTTATGGTAACCTTCACAGTCCTGATTTATCATGTTATGGTAACCTTCACAGTCCTGAGATATCATGTTCTGACAACCTCCACAGTCCTGAGTTATCATGTTCTGATAACCTTCACAGTCCTGATTTATCATGTTCTGATAACCTCCACAGTCCTGAGTTATCATGTTACGGTAACCTTCACAGTCCGGATTTATCATGTTACGGTAACCTTCACAGTCCGGATTTATCATGTTATGGTAACCTTCACAGTCCGGATTTATCATGTTATGGTAACCTTCACAGTCCTGAGTTATCATGTTCTGATAACCTCCACAGTCCTGAGTTATCATGTTATGGTAACCTTCACAGTCCTGATTTATCATGTTATGGTAACCTTCACAGTCCTGAGATATCATGTTCTGATAACCTCCACAGTCCTGAGTTATCATGTTATGGTAACCTTCACAGTTCGGATTTATCGTGTTATGGTAACCTTCACAGTCCGGATTTATCATGTTATGGTAACCTTCACAGTCCTGAGTTATCATGTTCTGCTAACCTCCACAGTCCTGAGTTATCATGTTATGGTAACCTTCACAGTCCGGATTTATCATGTTATGGTAACCTTCACAGTCCTGAGATATCATGTTCTGATAACCTCCAAAGTCCTGTTATCATGTTATGGTAACCTTCACAGTCCTGATTGATCATGTTCTGATAACCTCCACAGTCCTGAGTTATCATGTTATGGTAACCTTCACAGTCCGGATTTATCATGTTATGGTAACCTTCACAGTCCTGAGTTATCATGTTCTGATAACCTCCACAGTCCTGAGATGTCATGTTCTGATAACCTCCACAGTCCTGAGTTATCATGTTATGGTAACCTTCACAGTCCTGATTTATCATGTTCTGATAACCTCCACAGTCCTGAGTTATCATGTTATGGTAACCTTCACAGTCCGGATTTATCATGTTATGGTAACCTTCACAGTCCGGATTTATCATGTTATGGTAACCTCCACAGTCCTGAGTTATCATGTTATGGTAACCTTCACAGTCCTGATTTATCATGTTATGGTAACCTTCACAGTCCTGAGATATCATGTTCTGATAACCTCCACGGTCCTGAGTTATCATGTTATGGTAACCTTCACAGTCCTGATTTATCATGTTCTGATAACCTCCACAGTCCTGAGTTATCATGTTACGGTAACCTTCACAGTCCGGATTTATCATGTTACGGTAACCTTCACAGTCCGGATTTATCATGTTACGGTAACCTTCACAGTCCGGATTCATCATGTTATGGTAACCTTCACAGTCCAGATTTACAGTATCATGTTCTGATAACTTCCACAGTCCTGATTTATCATGTTCTCTAGTATCTATTGTATTAGGATGAAGTTACCCCTAGACATTGATTTAAAGACTGTTTAGCATGTTGTCCCCTGATGGTAAAGGTTTGGCTTTTTTTGTGGGGGGGGGGGGGGTGATCTAGAAGCTGATCCTAGATCTGTGGTTAAATGTGACTTCTACCTCAACAACGTATATAGGTCTGACATGTTCACTTCCTTTTTGCCTCACTTTGATCCCGCCCCAGGAGTGGTTGGACAGGAAGTGGACAGCAGAGCTCACTCTTGTTTGGACGGGATACCTTAGCAGGAAAACTAAGTCTGTAGGGTTGATCTCCTTATTCATCAACAGCATCTGGGTTCACAATGACAATAAACATCTGCAGTCAAAATCACATTAATTCATATATTGTTATTTTTTAAAGGGCAATGAGAATCCAAAAAAGACTAAATGGAGGCCACTGCAATTTTAAAGGGCAATAACATCAGTACCTAATGTGTAATGACATTTCCATTTGACCACTAATGGACAAAGCTTTTATTGAACTTTCACTTCCTGTGTACCTGGAAGACGAGCTGTGCGATGTACGTGAGTTCATCACACTAAAATAAGCCTCTGGTGGTGTCCTGAAACACTTCCGGTTAGGCACTCTCTGTTAGAACACCTCGTCAGCCTGCGCCTTTATCACCACATTCTGGAACAGCACACTGAATGCCTGAAGCATAGAAAAACAATAGGTAGAACAGACTCAGTACCGCATGGCACATAGAAACACAATGGATAGAACATTCTGGAACAGCACGATGAATGCCTAAAGCATAGAAAAACAATAGGTAGAACAGACTCAGTAACACATGGGACATAGAAACACAATGGATAGAACATTCTGGAACAACACACTGAATGCCTGAAGCATAGAAAAACAATAGGTAGAACAGACTCAGTACCGCATGGCACATAGAAACACAATGGATAGAACATTCTGGAACAACACACTGAATGCCTGAAGCATAGAAAAACAATAGGTAGAACAGACTCAGTACCGCATGGCACATAGAAACACAATGGATAGAACATTCTGGAACAACACACTGAATGCCTGAAGCATAGAAAAACAATAGGTAGAACAGACTCAGTACCGCATGGCACATAGAAACACAATGGATAGAACATTCTGGAACAACACACTGAATGCCTGAAGCATAGAAAAACAATAGGTAGAACAGACTCAGTACCGCATGGCACAATGGTTAGAGCAGACACACTTCTAGAACCAGAAGGATTTATTTTCTGAAACATATCTAAAGTACGAGCTGGCTGGGAACTGTACAACAGACTGTGCTTGGTAAAATATCTACTGAAATGTATTTCATTTAATCCAAAAGGTCAAATCTGTGTGTCTGCCCTACGGAGAGCAATTTCATTTGATTAAACTCTCTACAATGGGGCCAGGGTGTCGAGCTAACTGCAAAGAGCAGTGAGATTGCAAACCATATCTCACCCTGCGACTCCTCAGTGCTTCTCCGGGTGGCAATAACAGAGCATAACAGCGCCAGAGAGCGACAAACAATAAAAACTAGAGAGAGCAGAAAACCAATGGAGGGAGAAAACAGAGCAGAAAACACTGGAAACGAATAAAGGAAGAGAACAGAGCAGAAAACACTGCAAACTAATGAAGGAGGAGAACAGAGCAGAAAACACTGGAAACTAATGGAGGAAGAGAACAGAGCAGAAAACACTGGGAACTAATAAAGGAAGAGAACAGAGCAGAAAACACTGGAAACTAATGAAGGAAGAGAACAGAGAAGAGCAGAGGAGCGTGCATAAAGAATCAGCTCACTGGGGAGCTCTGAGGCACGAAGAAACATGGTGGATCAATAAAGAAGTTACCTAGAGAGAAGTGTGTGTGTGTGTGTGTGTGTGCTCACTAGGGAGTGTATGTTTACATACAATAACAGGTCAGGTCAATAGAGAGAACTGGTACGCTGGTTGGATCTTATGGAGGTAATTTATTACAGTACAATATTGAGGTGGCCTCAAGCTGGTTAGTGCTCTCACACCTCGTTGATTTTGACCTCTGTCACCTTGGCTTCTTTTACCTGCAATACACATGCAGCAAACACACACACATTCACACACACACACACACACACACACACACACACACACACACACACACACACACACACACACACACGGGAAATGATAAGTGTGTACCATAACATATCATCGACAGATGAACAAAGAGAGCATTCCACTTCAAGGCGGCTGGGGAAGATGCCTAATGGTTGAAAATACTAGCAGTGTCAAAGCAGTCGCACTTTGTAAATGAATCCACTCTCATATCTTCAACGCCTTTAAGATGTGTCCTTGAACCTCTATTGAGTCACTAATGAGCAGGTTTTCTACCGCTCACTTCTTTCACTAGTTATGATTGTGCCAACACTTCGATCTGCAGTAAGCAGGAGGCTCTTTGTCTGTCTCTCAATATTCTGTGCATTCCAAAACATCTGTAAGGCAGTCTGTAGATGTGGAGATGAAGTACCATTTCTAATAGCTCTCATGTATAGAATTGGGGGGTGAGAGAGAGAGAGAGAGAGAGAGAGAGAGAGAGAGAGAGAGAGAGAGAGAGAGAGAGAGAGAGAGAGAGAGAGAGAGAGAGAGAGAGAGAGAGACTCCGAAACAGAGAGTGTTTGGTGATCTCCAGGTTCTCCTCCAGCTCTGTGTCTCCCAGGAAGTTCCCTGAGGTGGAGGAGAGACGGCATAGCAAGTTGTCCTCCAGCTCTGTGTCTCCCAGGAAGGTCCCTGAGGAGGAGGAGAGACGGGACAGCAGGTTGTCCTCCAGCTCTGTGTCTCCCAGGAAATTCCCTGAGGTGGAGGAGAGACGGCACAGCAGGTTGTCCTCCAGCTCTGTGTCTCCCAGGAAGTTCCCCGAGTTGGAGGAGAGACGGCACAGCAGGTTGTCCTCCAGCTCTGTGTCTCCCAGGAAGTTCCCCGAGGTGGAGGAGAGACGGCACAGCAGGTTGTCCTCCAGCTCTGTGTCTCCCAGGAAGTTACCCGAGGTGGAGGAGAGACGGGACAACAGGTTTTCCTCCAGCTCTGTGTCTCCCAGGAAGTTCCTCGAGGTGGAGGAGAGACGGGACAGCAGGTTGTCCTCCAGGGTCCAGGGTCTTCAGGGTGATCTTAAATCCATTCTGCTTCTTCGTCAGGTTCCACACACTGGCAGAGACATACAAATGTCAAATAATGACTGGACTAACACATATCCAAATATAGGTGGGACTAACATACACAGAGAAACTAGACAAACGGGTAAAAAAACGAGAAATTAACAAACTCAAAGAGACAGAAAAGTTTGATGAATCTCAAAAGTTTATTGAGGTAAACGAGGCACCAAGGGCGATGGGTTGGCCAGAGTTGGATGATGGTCGTGTTTGATTAGAAACACGGTTGAACTACGTGTGGCACATCGTTGATTCTGTTCACTAATTACTGCTGGCGGTAGATAAACACACATTAAAGGTGGTGGTAGGGGCTTAATTCAGGACAGGCATACTGAAGGACGCCTCAAAGGCAGAAGCAATCAATAGTCTCTTCATGGGCTATCTGGACAGATGAAGAGGAGGCTTTGGGGTGGATTAGACTGACTTCCTCTCAGGGCTGATGACATTAAGCAGCGGCAAGAGGACCTCCACCACCCTGCTGCCGTCTGATGAGAGAGTTCGTGCTGCTGTAGGATCCACAGGCTTTGATGGTGAACGAAACAAACACAGACACACAGACAGACGCTGGATGGATCACGCAAACATACACAAGAATGTATGCAGGCAAAGGCACACACAACAACATAGACCGGCACAGGCAAACACAACCACACAGACCGGCACAGGCAAACACAACAACACAGACCGGCACAGGCAAACACAACCACACAGACCGGCACAGGCAAACACAACCACACAGACCGGCACAGGCAAACACAACCACACAGACCAGCAGAGGCAAACACAACCACACAGACCGGCACAGGCAAACACAACCACACAGACAGCGGAGTTATACACAACCACACAGACAGCGGAGGCATACACAACCACACAGAACGGCAGAGGCAAACACAACCACACAGACAGTGGAGTTATACACAACCACACAGACAGCGGAGGCATACACAACCACACAGACCGGCAGAGGCAAACACAACCACACAGACAGCGGAGTTATACACAACCACACAGACAGCGGAGGCAAACACAACCACACAGAACGGCAGAGGCAAACACAACCACACAGACAGCGGAGTTATACACAACCACACAGACAGCGGAGGCATACACAACCACACAGACCGGCAGAGGCAAACACAACCACACAGACAGTGGAGTTATACACAACCACACAGACAGCGGAGGCATACACAACCACACAGACTGGCATAGGCAAACACAACCACACAGACAGTGGAGTTATACACAACCACACAGACAGCGGAGGCATACACAACCACACAGACTGGCATAGGCAAACACAACCACACAGACAGTGGAGTTATACACAACCACACAGACAGTGGAGTTATACACAACCACACAGACAGCGGAGGCATAAACAACCACACAGACCGGCGGAGGTATACACAACCACACGCCTGAATGTCTGAATACACACTCCTCTGGCCTGAAAAAAAAGCTAGAACCCTTAATTGCTACATATATTTTCGGACATATAGATTAATGATATATACAGATTGATTATTGAGGTTAGTTCAACTGTTGTACCCCATCAGAACCCAAAATATAAGCTTGTTTAACTCCAATGTTTGTAAACATAAACTGAGCTTCAAAATATGGTTAAACTGTCATTTTAATATCATGGACAGTCAGTCCTTGCAATCATATCTCTGTCTATTCATTTGAGCGTGGTTATATTTCTCGAGAACCATTTCTCAGCTTTTTACCAAAACAGAGGCTGGGTGTCAGCTTTGTTATTGTTTCAACGAAGGATCCTAGCTTTAAGGGGTATTACTCATCACGCACCACATGGAGCGGTTCATGCTTTGTTTTAAAACTCCAGGGTACAACAAAACGTTCACTTTTTAATGATGGACAATTAAACAAGGATATCCTGTCTTTCGCTCTGCTTAACCTTCTGCTGTTTCATCCCCCCCAAAATGTCTCCAGGTAGTTATTTTAACACACTGCCTGAGTCCTGTTGGAGGTGAAACAGTCTTCCAGAGGGGTACACTACGAAGCAAGCTACATCTACTCAGGGTTGTTTAAAGCTAGCCAGCTTCAGTTAGCTTCAGTTAGCTTCACATTCCAGTTCAGGGTTAATCCATACAACACTCTTAGAAAAAAAGATGCTTAGTAAAACCAGGGTTCTTCGGTTTATTCCCGTAGGGGAACCGTTTTTGGTGCTGGGTAGAACCCTTTTGCAGAACCTGTATATGGTTCTACCTTAGAACCCTCTATGAAGGGTTCTACCAATAACCATTTTATCATCTAAAGCCCTCAACTCTGGACCTCGAAGCCAGTGCCACTCCTTTTCTTCATAGTCCCTCTCTACTCAGGGACTGATTTAGACCTGGAACACTACTACCAGCAGGCTCTGGACTTCGTAGGGTCAGTTGAATCCCTCTACTCTAAAGGTTCCCCTGCTCTAAAGCTACCCTCTATGAAAGCTTTCACCAGCATTATTAGCCTTTAAAATGTAATTCTTTATGACAATATATTACATATATTATAAGGACTTTCTTTGAGGGCCAAGTTATACTCATAGACATTACACCTCCTAGAGCCTATTGACGCACCGGTGCGCCAATCTAAGTAACATAATAAAAAAAATCCCAGACAAAATCCATCAGTTTAAGATAGAGATATCTGCATGGGCTGTGTCTCAATCCTGTGGCGGCCCTCCGCATCTGCGCTGGAAGGTAGTCGAGCCGCAGCTGTGTTTTTCAGGCCATGAAACATCCCGAAAATCGATCTTCTCAAAAAAAAACATCTGAACGGTTTGGCCAACCAAATAATATTAACGCTGTATGGAAAGATGAGACTGTCACAAGCACGATGGTGGTCTCCGTGGTCTCCACAAGTGTCACGGGACACATCTGAAGGTAACCAGTACCGGGTTTTGAAGCAGATGATGGAGGTAGTTTTGTGCCTTCCCCCAAAAAATGGTTAAATATGTGTAAAAAATAAATAATAATAATAGATATGCAAAAGTATGTGGACACGCCTTCAAATTAGTGGATTCAGACATTTCAGCTACAGTCCACCAGTTGCTGACAGGTGCATAAAATCAAACACAAAGCCATGCAATCTCCATAGACAAACATTGTCAGTAGAATGGCCTTACTGAAGAGCTCAGGGACTTGACTCAATGCGGCACTGTCACAGGATGCCACCTTTCCAGCAAGTCAGTTGGTCAAATGTCTGCCCTGCTAGAGCTGCCTCAGTCAACTGTAACTGCTGTTATTGTGAAGTGAAAACCACATAAGTTCACAGAACAAGACCGCCGATTGCTGAAGCGATTCCGCATAAAAATCATCTGTCCTCGGTTGCAACACTCACTACTGAGTTCGTAACTGCCTCTGGAAGCAACGTAGGCACAATAACTGTTCGTCGGGAGTTCTCTCCTGTCAATGACCGGAACGAATTGCAAAAATCGCTGAAGCTGGAGACTTATATTTCCCTCACTAACGTTAAACATCAGCTATCTGAGCAGATAACTGATCGCTGCAGCTGTACATAGCCCATCTGTAAATACCCCCCCACCCAATCTACCTGCCTCATCCCCATATTGTTTTAATGTACTTTTCTGCTCTTTTACACACCAGTATTTCCTCTTGCACATCACCATCTGCTCATCTATCACAGCAGTGTTAATTTGCTAAATTGTAATTACTTCACTACTATGGCCTATTTACTGCCTTACCTCCTCACGCCATTTGCACACACTGTATATATACTTAATTTTTTTCCTAATGTTATTGACTGTACACTTGTTTATTCCATGTGTAACTCTGTGTTGTTGTCTGTGTCACATTGCTTTGCTTTATCTTTGCCAGGTCGCAGTTGGAAATGAGAACTTGTTCTCAACTAGCCTACCTGGTTAAATAAAGAAACGCATTCGCTGGAGTGATGAATCCCACTTTACTATCTGTCAGTCGACGGACGAATCCAGGTTTGGCGGATGCCAGGAGAAAACTACCTGCCCTCAGTGCATAGTGCCAACTGTAACATTTTGGTGGAGGAGGAATGTAGGTTTGGGGCTGTTTTTCATGGTTCGGGCAAGGCCCCAGTGAAGGGAAATCTTAACGCAACAGCATACAATGACATTCTAGACAATTATGTGCTCCCAAATTTGTGGCAACAGTTTGGGGAAGGCCCTTTCCTGTTTCAGCATGACAATGCTCCCGAGCACAAAGTGAGGTCCATACAGAAATGGTTTGTCGAGATCGTTGTGGAAGAACTTGATTGACCTGCACAGAGTCCTGACCTCAACCCCAATTAACACCTTTGGGATGAATTGGAACATCGACTGCGAGCCAGGGCCAAATGCCAAACAACAGTACCCGACCTCACTATTGCTCTTGTGGCTGAATGGAAGCCAGTCCCTGCAGCAATGTTCCAACATCTAGGGACCAATTCCATGTTATCAATGAATAATACCTCGTTCCCACTCAATAAAATCATTTTCTTAACTGATATAAATGTTTGACTGTGAGTGAAGCTCCAAATGCATTCTGTCATTACTAAATGTGTAAGGTAATCTTTTTTTTGTGAAAGATTATTGTATATATATTTTTTTAATGATGTAAAATATCCACAAACGACAATGTAGAAACTCACACAAACATCCACAACATTGCCCAGACAGACTTACCTGCTCACACCCCCATCTCCAGCAGTCGCATCACTCTCCGCCACATGGCCTAAAACTGAACCATTTTTGTTTCTCTCTGTCGCACTTTCAACATTTAGATAAAGCATTTGACCTTTCCATTGTGGTAACGATGGAGGATTGATTTATTTCAATTTTTTTTAGTTTGTGTTTTTTCAAGATGACTGACGAGAAAAATATCATCCAAGCCATCGGGTATCTCGCTGAACACTCATATGCCATTTCTTGAAATATGCCAGACGGATAAAAAGTACATTTACATTGTAACAAACTCAGCAAAAAAAAAAATATCCCTTTTTCTGGACCCTGTCTTTCAAAGATAATTCGTAAAAATCAAAATAACTTCACAGATCTTCATTGTAAAGGTTTAAACACCGTTTCCCATGCTTGTTCAATGAACCATAAACAATTAATGAACATGCACCTGTGGAACGGTGTTTAAGACATTAACAGCTTACAGACGGTAGGCAATTAAGGTCACAGTTATGAAAACTTAGGACACTAAAGAGGCATTTCTACTGACTCTGAAAAACACCAAAAGAAGGATGCCCAGGGTCCCTGATCATCTGTGTGAACGGGCCTTAGTCATGCTGCAAGGAGGCATGAGGACTGCAGATGTAGACAGGGCAATAAATTGCAATGAACATACTGTGAGATGCCTAAGACAGAGCTACAGGGAGACAGGACGGACAGCTGATCATCCTCACAGTGGCAGAACACGTGCAACAACACCTGCACAGTATCGGTACATCTGAACATCACACCTGCGGGACAGGTACAGTATGGCAACAACAACTCCCCGAGTTACACCGGGAACGCACAATCCCTCCATCAGTGCTCAGACTGTCCGCAATGGAATGAGAGAGGCTGGACTGAGGGCTTGTAGGCCTGATGTAAGGCAGGTCGTCACCAGCGATCACCGGCAACAACGTCACCTATGGGCACAAACCCACCGTCGCTGGACCAGACAGGACTGGCAAAAAGTGCTCTTCACTGACGAGTCACAGTTTTGTCTTACCAAGGGTGATGGTTGGATTCGCATATATCGTCAAGGGAATGAACGTTATACGAGGCCTGTACTCTGGAGCGGGATCGATTTGGAGTTGGAGGGTCCGTCATGGTGTCACAGCATCATCGGACTGAGCCAAACCGCCGGCCAAACCCTCCCCTAACCCGGACGACACTGGGCCAATTGTACGCTGCCCTATGGGACTCCCGATCACGGCCGGTTGTGATACAGCCCGGGATTCTTGCAGAATCAGTTTCATGTTCTTCCGTATTGTTATAGTGTTCTTATGTATTGTTATAGTGTTCTTATGTATTGTTATAGTGTTCTTATGTATTGTTATAGTGTTCTTATATATTGTTATAGTGTTCTTATGTATTGTTATAGTGTTCTTATGTATTGTTATAGTGTTCTTATGTATTGTTATAGTGTTCTTATGTATTGTTATAGTGTTCTTATGTATTGTTATAGTGTTCTTATGTATTGTTATAGTGTTCTTATATATTGTTATAGTGTTCTTATGTATTGTTATAGTGTTCTTATGTATTGTTATAGTGTTCTTATGTATTGTTATAGTGTTCTTATGTATTGTTATAGTGTTCTTATGTATTGTTATAGTGTTCTTCCGTATTGTTATAGTGTTCTTATGAAGTTGTTAATGTTCTAAGCTTTATCTTTACCAAATAGAAACGTGGAAAGATTTTTGGGGATGAACATGCGTGTAACGAATCTCTTCTTCATCTGAGGAAGAGGAGGAAGGATCGGACCAATACGCAGCGTTGTAAGTGTCCATGTTACTTTATTAGCACTGAACACACGAAACAAAATAACAAAGTGAATGGAAGAAACGAAACAGTTCTGTCAGGTGACATACACTAAACAGAAAACAAGCACCCACAAATCATAGTGGAAACACAGGCTACCTAAGTATGGTTCTCAATCAGAGACAACGATGGACAGCTGCCTCTGATTGAGAACCACACTAGGCCAAAAGCAGAACAAAAACATTGAATGCCCAACCCAACTCACACCCTGACCAAGCTAAAACAGAGACATAAAAAAGGAACTAAGGTCAGGACGTGACAATGCACATCTTCAATATGTACCCATAGTTCCTCTTCACTGTATTTAATGATACAATATGTACCCATAGTTCCTCTTCACTGTATTTAATGATACAATATGTACCCATAGTTCCTCTTCACTGTATTTAATGATACAATATGTACCCATAGTTCCTCTTCACTGTATTTAATGATACAATATGTACCCATAGTTCCTCTTCACTGTATTTAATGATACAATATGTACCCATAGTTCCTCTTCACTGTATTTAATGATACAATATGTACCCATAGTTCCTCTTCACTGTATTTAATGATACAATATGTACCCATAGTTCCTCTTCACTGTATGTAACTATATGTCACAAGTGAAAGCCCTTGGTGGTGAGTTGATACAATTCCAAGGCTGGAAGGTTAAAATCCCCCTCAGACGTAAAGCTTTCCTTTTTGTTCTATGTGTTTTATTTGCCCATAAAAAATCTGTCATGAGCATTTATTTGACCTGAGTTAAGAACAAATTCTTATTTTCAATGACACAATATGGTGGGTTACCTGCTGGCAGAACGACAGCAGTCAGCTCGGGGGTTTGAACTTGCAACCTTCCGGTTACTAGTCCAACACTCTAACCACTAGGCTACCCTGCCGCCCCAAACGAGTATACGTTTGTAAAGAATGTCTTCGGTGGGGTAATTGGTATTACCGATGTGATAGGTATTTGAACATTACCATAAAATTACCATGTACACGCAAAAAAAAAACATTTAATCAATAAAACATTTAATCTGTCATCTTCCTCAAATTAAGGGGTTGATGATTCAGTCTTTGAGAGAGGGAGGCTATCTGATTGAATTGGTACTCAACTTACAACTCAGAGATTTCATTCAGGATACATGGAGTTAGCCCTGAGTTAGCCTGCCCCGGAGCATGTTAGTAATGAAGGATTCGTTGCCAAGGAAATGTACCTGGCTAAAAGGTGAGCCACATTCGTCGTACTGGCTATCCAGAGTTGAACTCAGATTTGACAAAAATGACCTGGGTAACTCCTCAAACCTGCTCTATAGTATGAGGCTCTTCTCTTCTACTGATTGTTAAAACCTGGTTTGTTGATTGATTTTAGTTAGTCCCAAAACAATTACATGCCAATGTGTTCCAAATCAGTAACAGCAATGGTGTCAAGAACATGTACAATCTCTCTCTCTCTCTGTCTCTCTCTCTCCTCTTGGTCTCTTTCTCATATTTCTCTCCACTCCTTTCCTGTCCTCTCCTCTCCTCCTCTCCTGTCCTCTCTCTCTCTTTCCCTCCCTCCCTCTCTCTCTTTCTCATCTCCTACTTTCCTGTCCTCTCCTCTCCTCCTCTCCTGTCCTCTCTCTCTCTCTCCCTCCCTCCCTCCCTCTCTCTCATCTCCTTCTTTCCTGTCCTCTCCTCTCCTCCTCTCCTGTCCTCTCTCTCTCCCTCCCTCCCTCTCTCTCTCTCTCCTCTCCTTCTCTCATGTCCTCTCTCTCTCCCTCCTTCCCCCTCTCTCTCTCATCTCCTTCTCTCCTGTCCTCTCTCTCTCCCTCTCTCCCTCTCATCTCCTTCTCTCCTGTCCTCTCTCTCTCCCTTCCTCCCCCTCTCTCTCATCTCCTTCTCTCCTGTCCTCTCTCTCTCTCCCTCCCTCCCTCTCATCTCCTTCTCTCCTGTCCTCTCTCTCTCCCTTCCTCCCCCTCTCTCTCTCATCTCCTTCTCTCCTGTCCTCTCTCTCTCTCCCTCCCTCCCTCTCTCTCTCATCTCCTTCTCTCCTGTCCTCTCTCTCTCTCTCCCTCCCTCCCTCTCTCTCTCTCTCTCTCTCATCTCCTTCTTTCCTGTCCTCTCTCTCCACTCTATAAGGTCAAAACAACATTTCTAATAATGATTCAGTTATTAACGATTATCTCTCAGTTGGCATATTGTACACGTAATTACCCGGCCTGGGGAAAACAAACAATTAAACAGTCAGCAGAAGGCCCTAACGTGGATTAAAACAAGATAACACATCTATCATTTCAGGCAAACGATTACTGAGAGCCACAGAAGAGCCCTGGTGATGCAATTTCGAAAGCGGAATCTCTCTCTCACTCTCTTTAACGGGGCTAGGCTGCGTCAGACTAGGGCTGGGACAATTACTGTATAATCGTGTAAACGATGACTATGGATGAAGACTTCATGAAAATAAAATTACTGTAACTGTTAAAAAACATGCACTACCGTTCAAAAGTTTGGGGTCACTTAGAAATGTCCTTGTTTTTGAAAGGAAAGCAACTTTTTTGTCCATTAAAATAACATCAAATACAGTATAGACATGGTTAATGTTGTAAATTACTATTGTAGCTGGAAACAGCAGATTTTTTACGGAATATCTACATAGTTGTACAGAGGCTCATTATCAGCAACCATCACTCCTGTGTTCGAATGGCACGTTGTGTTAACCAATTAAAGTTTATAATTTTAAAAGGCTAATTGATCATTAGAAAACCCTTTTGCAATCATGTTAGCACAGCTGAAAACTGTGTGCTGATTAAAGAAGTAATAAAACTGGTCTTCTTTAGACTAGTTGAGTATCTGGAGCATCAGCATTTGTGGGTTCGATTACAGGAACAAAATGGCCAGAAACAAAGACATTTCTTCTGAAACTCGTCAGTCTATTCTTGTTCTGAGAAGTGAAGGCTATTCCATGCAAGAAATTGCCAAGAAAATGAAGATCTCGTACAACGCTGTGTACTACTCCCTCCACAGAACAGCACAAACTGTCTCTAACCAGAATAGAAAGAGGAGTGGGAGGCCCCGGTGCAAGAGGACAAGTACATTAGAGTGTCTAGTTTGAGAAACAGACTTACAAGACCTCAACTGGCAGCTTCATTAAATATTACCCGCAAAACACCAGTCTCAACGTCAACATTGAAGAGGTGACTCAGGAATAATAGCCTTCTAGGCAGAGTTACAAAGAAAAAGCCATATCTCTGTCCAGTGTCTGTGTTCTTTTGCCCATCTTAATATTTTATTTTTATTGGCAGTTTGCCCTGTGAGTTTACTTCACAACCTCTCCCTCTCCTTCTCTTTCTCTCTCTCCCCCCCTCTCTCCCTCGCCTCTCCTCTCTTGTTCGCTTTCTTTCTCAATTCAATTTAAGGACATTATTGGCATGGGAAACATTAGTTTACATTGCCAAAGCAAGTGAAATAGATAATTAACACTTAGCGAAATAAACAATAAAATTGAACAGTAAACATTACACTCACAAAGTTCCAAAATAATAAATACATTTTAAATGTTGCATATTATGTATATATACACAGCATTGTAATGATGTGCAAATAGTTCAAGTTCAAAGGGGAAAACAAATAAACATAAATATGGGTTGTATTTACAATGGTATTTGTTCTTCACTGGTTGCCCTTTTCTACTGGTTGCCCAGTAGATACAGTGCCTTGCGAAAGTATTCGGCCCCCTTGAACTTTGCGATCTTTTGCCACATTTCAGGCTTCAAACACAAAGATATAAAACTGTATTTTTTTGTGAAGAATCAACAACAAGTGGGACACAATCATGAAGTGGAACGACATTTATTGGATAACTCAAACTGAAAAATTGGGCGTGCAAAATTATTCAGCCCCTTTACTTTCAGTGCAGCAAACTCTCTCCAGAAGTTCAGTGAGGATCTCTGAATGATCCAATGTTGACCTAAATGACTAATGATGATAAATACAATCCACCTGTGTGTAATCAAGTCTCCGTATAAATGCACCTGCATGGTGATAGTCTCAGAGGTCCATTAAAAGCGCAGAGAGCATCATGAAGAACAAGGAACACACCAGGCAGGTCCGAGATACTGTTGTGAAGAAGTTTAAAGCCGGATTTGGATACAAAAAGATTTCCCAAGCTTTAAACATCCCAAGGAGCACTGTGCAAGCGATGATATTGAAATGGAAGGAGTATCAGACCACTGCAAATCTACCAAGACCTGGCCGTCCCTCTAAACTTTCAGCTCATACAAGGAGAAGACTGATCAGAGATGCAGCCAAGAGGCCCATGATCACTCTGGATGAACTGCAGAGATCTACAGCTGAGGTGGGAGACTCTGTCCATAGGACAACAATCAGTTGTAAATTGCACAAATCTGGCCTTAATGGAAGAGTGGCAAGAAAGCCATTTCTTAAAGATATCCATAAAAAGGTCCCTTCCCCACCTGGGAACAAATGAAACAGGAGAACAAACCATTTCAATAATCAAAACGCTGCATCCTATTGACACATACCAGACATAACCAATCAGCTCCCGCAGCAACAGCTAACATAGTACATACCAAATTGTCTTCTGAGAAAAAAACACTATATAACCATCAGCCTCCTCTCTCTCCGCAATGATCTCTCCGCAATGATCTCTCTCTGCAATGACCTCCCAGCAATGATCTCTCTCTGCAATGACCTCCCAGCAATGATCTCTCTCTGCAATGACCTCCCAGCAATGATCTCTCTCTGCAACGACCTCCCAGCAATGATCTCTCTCTGCAATGACCTCCCAGCAATGATCTCTCTCTCTCTGCAATGACCTCCCAGCAATGATCTCTCTCTCTCTGCAATGACCTTCCAGCAATGATCTCTCTCCTGAACAACAGAATTCTGGCTTTTATAACTGGAGAAGGAGTCTAATGGGATACAGCTGTAACTTGACGAGGGGGCGGGGTCAGCTCCAATTAGCCGTGGAGTCGACCAATCAGCTGCTTGGGGGATTTCAGGAAGCCATCTCCTGAAACACACACTCAAATACACAAACTACAACACATAAACTGGGGAGCGTAACACTGAGGAAATGTACGAGTCTGCAGTTAATGTTAATGCAGATGATTTTCCCAAGGTTGCTGTTGACGCATATCCCATGGTAGTTATTGGGGTCAAATTTGTCTCCACCTTTGTGGGTTGGGCTGATCAGTCCTTGGTTCCAATAAAGGGGAATATGCCAGCTCTGAGGATGATGTTAAAGATTTTAAGGATTGCCAATTGGAATTGGTCTGTATATTTTATAATTTCATTTAGGACTCTCTTTCCCCCTCTCTCTCTCTCTGGGCTATATTTGCATGAGAAACAGATGGGTTGTATTTACAGTGGTGTTTGTTCTTCACTGGTTGCCCTTTTCTTGTGGCAACAGGTCACAAATCTTGCTGCTGTGATGGCAAACTGTGGCATTTCACCCAATAGCTAGGGAAATATGTGTCTCTAATAAGGTCATACATTTGGCAGGAGGTTAGGAAGTGCAGCTTAGTTTCCACCTCATTTTGTGGGTAGTGTGCACATAGCCTGTCTTCTCTTGAGAGTCAGGTCTGCCTACGACGGCCTTTCTCAATAGCAAGGAAATGCTCACCGAGTACATACATAGTCAAAGCTTTCCTTAAATTTGGGTCAGTCCCTGTAGTTAAGTATTCTGCCACTGTGCATTCTCTGTTTAGGGCAAAATATCATTATAGTTTGCTCAGTTTTTTGTTAATTATTTTCAATGTGTTTTCTCTCTCTCCTCTCTTTCTCTTCTCCTATCCTCCAATCTCCTTCTCATCTGCTGTCTTCTCTCTCTTCTCTCCTCTCCTGTCATCTCTCTCTAGATTCCTGTCCTCTCTCTCTTCTCTCCTGTCCGCTCTCTCTCCTCTCCTGACGTATCTCTCCCTTTCCTCTCCTGTCCTCAATCCCTTTCTTCTCCTGTCCTGTCCTCACTCTCTCTCCTGTCCTCTCCCTCTCCTCTCCTCTCCTGTCTTCTCTCTCCTCTCCTGTCCTCTCTCTTCTCTCCTGTCCTCTCCTCTCCTTCTCCTCTTTCTCTCATCTCCTTCTCCTCTCCGTCCTCTCTCTTCCCTCCTCTCCTCTCTCTTCTCTCCTTTTCTCTCTCCTTCTCCTCCTCTCTCTCCCACTCCTCTCCTTCTCCTCTCCAGTCCTCTCATCTCCTTCTCCTCCCCCGACGTCTCTCTTCTCTCCTCTCCTGTCCTATCCTCACCTGTCCTCTCCTGTCCTCTCTTCTCTTCTCTCCTCTCCTTTACCTCTCCTGTCCTCTCCTATCCTTCTCCTCTCCTGTTCTCTCCTTCTCCTCTCCTGTTCTCTCTCTTCTCTCCTTTTCTCCTCCTCTCCTTCTCCTCTGCAGTAATCTCTTCCCTCCTCTCCGCTCCTCTCCCTTTCCTCTCTTCATATACTCTCTCTCATTTCCTCTCCTCTCTCTCTCACACACTCTTTTCCTCTCTCTCTTCTCTCATTTCCTGTCCTCTCTCTCTTTTCCTCTCACCCCTCCCCTCTCTCTCTCTCCTCTCCTTCTCCTGTCCTGTCTTCTCTCTCTCTCCTCTCCTCTCCTCTCCTCTCCTCTCCTCTCCTCTCTTTCCAATCTACAAGGGCAAAGCTCTCCACATCAAAACACGACAAACACGTCGCTATTGAAAAATGTAATTCTAAGCATTAAGCAATTGGAAGTTAGCAAACGTTATCTTCACTGCTTCAACCAGTGAAGATAATGTTTGAGGTGCCAGTGATAATTCAAAATGGAACTTTTATAACGCATTACTGGTGGATCATCATGAATAACAAATGCATATCAACGAATGAGCATCCTGGATGCAAACTACACGTTTTATAAATAAAAGACAACTGTATACAGCTCAGTAGCTAAACTCTAAAGTCATTAGAGACAATAAACAGGTCGATAGAGTCAGGCTATACTATCAGTACTGTGATTGCCATCAGTCAGTAGAGAGGAAATGGGTTGTTTACTGGGGAACACAGAACAGGTTTTGACCAAATAATCAAATTCTACTGGGAATTATTTGGATAGCAGGTGCATGGAGCTAGCAACGCGTTTACCCTGCTTAACTTTTAACAATAATTAAAATGAGAAGGGTTCCACACCACTTATTTTTCCCATCTTCTTCTTCTTCTTCTACTTCTTCTTCTTCTTCTTCTCCCATCTCAATGAAATGCTAATTAAACAAGCTTCATTAAACTACATTGCATTTTCCTGCTGCGTTTTGCTGAGGGGGCTTAAAAAAAACCTGCTGTTTTGTGCGTGTGCGTGTGCGCGTGTGCGTGTGTTTGTGCGTGTGTGTGTGTGTTTGTGCGTGTGTGTGTGTGTTTGTGCGTGTTTGTGCATGTGTGCGTGTGTGTGTGTGTGTGTATGTGTGTGTGTTTGTGCGTGCGTGTGTGTGTGTGCGTGTGTGTGTGTTTGTGCATGTATGTGTGTGTGTGTGTGTGTGTGTGTGTGTGTATTTGTGTGTGTGACCATATCTGTGCCCATCTGTGTGTGTGTGTGTGTGTGTGTGTGTGTTTGTGTGTTTTCCGGTTATTAAAAATGCTGATTTGTTCTCAGATGATGAAAGCTTACAGATCTGATTAAACCCTCCCAATGCAAATCAGCAGCAGCAGGCTGAATGAAATCATCTTGATGAACATATAATTGTTACGCTCCACTCCAACCCGCTGACTGACTTTTAAAATTATCAGAGTTCCTGATCTCTCCCAAAACACTGCAGTCAGCTGAATGGGTTTCTGAGTGAAGTTGGGCATCTGATTTGGGTTTCTGGTTTGGATAGAGGGAGGGATAGGAGAGAAAGAAAGAGACACCCACGCACGCAAGCACAAGTAGAGTACCACAGTCTGATTCATAATACCCATAAAACCTAGTGGTCAAACAAGGAAATGGTTCCAATCGTTTCTCCACCGTTTCTCCATTATTTTTTTGAAACAATTTTGATTTTATAAACACTTAAAATGAGGGCTATGCTTCGTGTAGGCTCACCCTGGTGTGATGTTTTGATAACTGTGTAAATATCTCTAGAAGGAGGTGACTTTTATCAATATATTTGCCTGAATTTACGCCCTCCAAAATTAAACGCAAATTAGCTGCTAATGTGGCTCTCATAAAGAACTACAAATGCCACAGTGATCTGGACGAGACTGCCGATTCGAGGCAAAGCTAAGAATCTCTGGATTAACTATCTAACGTTATCCAAACGTAGGAATGAATACATTGGCTGAATCTTTAAATTGACAATTCTGCGAACTGTCTTGTGCACGTTTTAAACTAACACCAAAAGCGTCACCTAGAGATGACTTGCAGGCTGTTGCAGGGATTTGTAGTTTTGCACAATGTCTAATTTGATGCCAACCATTTTCAAATGTGAGAGTAAATAGAGCCCAATATGAAAGTCACTTGGTCTGAAAGAGATGTACGGTGCATTCGGAAAGTATTCAGACCCCTTGGCTATTTCCACATTTTGTTACGTTACAGCCGTGTTCTAAAATGGATAAAAAAATATTTTTCTCATCAATCTACACAGAATACCGCATAATGACAAAACAAAAACAGGTTTTCGGAAATGTTTTCTAAAACGGAAATATTTCATTTACATAATTATTCTGACCTTTTGCTATGAGACTCGAAATTGAGCTCAGGTGCATCCTGTTTCCATTGATCATCCTTGAGATGTTTCTACAACTTGATTGGAGTCCCCTTCTGGTAAATTCAATTGATTGGACATGATTTGGAAAGGCCCACACCTGCTTACATAAGGTCCCACAGTTGACAGTGCATGTCAGATCAAATACCAAGCCATGAGGTCGAAGGAATTGTACATAGAGCTCTGAGACAGGATTGTGTTGAGGCACAGATCTGGGGAAGGGTACCAAAAACATTTCTGCAGCATTGAAGGTCCCCTAAATGGAAGAAGTTTGAAACCACCAAGACTGTTCCTAGAGATGGCCGCCCGGCCAAACTGAGCAATCGGGGGGGAAGGGCCTTGGTCAGGGAGGTGACCAAGAAATAGATGGTTACTCTGAAAGAGCTCCAGAGTTCCTCTGTGGAGATGGGAGAACCTTCCAGAAGGACAACCATCTCTGCAGCATACCACTTATCAGGCCTTTATGGTAGAGTGGCCAGACGAAAGCCACTCCTCAGTAAAAGGCACATGACAGCCTGCTTGGAGTTTGCCAAAAGGCACCTAAAGGACTCTCAGACCATGAGAAACAAGATTCTCTGGTCTGACGAAACCAATAATGAACTCTTTGGCCTGAATGCCAAGTGTCATGTCTATGGTGAAGCATGGTAGTGGAAGCAACATGCTGTGGGGATGTTTTTCACCTGCAGGGACTGGAAGACTGGACAGGATCGAGGGAAAGATGAACGGAGCAAAGTACAGAGAGATCCTTGATGAAAACCTGCTCCAGAGCGCTAAGGACCTCAGACTGGGGCGAAAGTTCACCTTCCAACAGTACAAAGACTCTAGGCACACAGCCAAGACAAAGCAGGAGTGGCTTCGGGACAAGTCTCTAAATGTCCTTGAGTGGCCCAGCCAGAGCCGGGACTTGAACCCAATCAAACATCTCTGGAGAGATTTGAAAATAGCTGTGCAGCGATGCTCCCCATCCAACCTGACAGAGCTTGAGAGGATCTGCTGATAAGAATGTGAAAAACTCCCCAAATACATGTGTGCCAGGCTTGTAGCGTCATACCCAAAAACACTCGAGGCTGTAATCACTGCCAAATGTGCTTCAACAAAGTACTGAGTGAAGGGTCTGAATATATTTTTTTTGGGGGGGGGGGGGGCAAACATTTCTTCAAACTTGTTTTTACTTTGTTATTATGGTGATTGTGTGTAGATTAATGAAGGGAGGAAAGTATTTCATCCATTTTAGAAGAAGGCTGTAAAGTTCTAATGTGAAAAAAGACAAGGGGTCTGAAAACTTTCCGGATGCACTGTCCACGTTTATCAAGATGTCATGACACGGTAAACCTACATGAAACACGTGGACTTCAGGAAACAGCAAAGGGAGAACCCCCCCCCTATCCACATCAGTAGTGGTGGAGCAGTGGAGAAGGTGGAGAGTTTTAAGTTCCTCGTTGTACATATCACCGACGAACTGAAATGGTCCACGCACACAAACAGTGTGGTGGAGAAGGCGCAACAGCCCCTCTTCAACCTCAGTAGGCTGAAAAAATGTGGCTTGTCACCGAAAACACTCACTAACTTTTACAGGTGCACAATTGAGAGCATCCTGTCGTGCTGTATCACCGCCTGGTATGGCAACTGCACCACCCACAACCACAGGGCTCTCCAGAGGGCTGTTCACCCCATTTCCATCCAGAAGGCGAGATCAGTTGCATCAAAGCAGGGACAGAGAGATTGAAAACAGCTTCTATCTCAAGGCCACCCGATTGTTAAACATCACTAGCACAGAGAGGCGGCTGCCTACATACAGACTTGATATCATTGGCCACTTTAATAAATGGAACACTAGTCACTTTAATAATGCCACTTTAAGAATGTTTACATTTCTCACATTACTCATCTCATATGTATATACTGTATACTGTATCCTCCACTATCTATTCTATACTATTACATCTTAGCAGCTCTGTCACTGCTCATCCATATATTTTATACTTATATATTATCATCCCATTCCTTTACCAGATTGTGTGTATTAGGTTTTGTTGTGGAATTTGTTAGATATTAGGTTTTGTTGTGGAATTGTTAGATATTACCTGTTAGATCCTTCTGCACATTTGGGTCTAGAAGCATAAGCATTTCGCTACACTCACAATAACATTTGTATTTGGCCAATACAATTTGATTTGAACACAGCCCTTATTTTAAGTGTTTTGAAAATTCCCTTTGGGAAAAATGAATGGTGGAAATATTATTTAATTGTTTAACTGTTAGGTTTTATGGGTATTATGACACCTCCACTGTGGGGCTCTATGCACACGCACATAAAGTTAATTAAAGCAAGGGATGGATAAGGATAGGGCTGGTGATGGTTGTAGTATGTCAGAATGTCTTGTCTAATTGCCTCAGGCTATCCATTTCAAAGGGCCACAAAGCCATTTCTGATTGTCATCCAGGCTGTGAACATGTGGCATCATTAAAGTGCCTGGGTTCTGATCAAGACCATTCTTCCATAAGAATTGACATACTGTACGTGTGGGCCATTCTGCCTCCCTGCATCACAACCCTCCACACTCGTTACCTTAAACACTGGAAGCATCCCAAATGACACCCTACTCACTATTTAGTCCACTGTGTCACAAATGACACACTACACACAAAAAACACTAAATGGATCTATATAGTGCCAAATACGGCAGAGGAGCCCTTATTGGTGCTTCATGGAAATATTTCTGGAAGATTTTATAAAAATAAAAAAAATCCTCTTTATAAGGTTCTATATTGAATCTGTATGGTAAAATAAAGAACCCTTTCTTAAGGTTCTATAAAGAACCATTTAAATAAAAGTTATATCCGATATGGTTACGACACTTTATGGTTCTTCATAGAACCTTTATGGAGAATGGTTCCATAAAGAACCTTCCTCAATCTCAAAGATTCTTTGTAGAAGCATACAATATTCTAATGAGCATGTCACCGTGACTACATTTTAGTTTCAAGTTTTAATGTCACATGCAGAAGTACAGTGAAATGCCTTTCATGCTAACTACAAACCCAACAATGCAGTAATCAATATCAATGTATTACTAGAAAAAAACAAGAAATAAGAATAGGAAATATGAAATACACAATAAAGTAAGTAAGTATACTACATACAGAAAATATTTAAAAGTCAATTCCAATGCCATATTAACATGTGCAGGGATACTGGAGTGATGGAGGTAGATATGTATAGGGGGAAGGGGACAGGGATACTGGAGTGATGGAGGTAGATATGTAGAGGGAGAAGGGGACAGAGATACTGGAGTGATGGAGGTAGATATGTATAGGGGGAAGGGGACAGGGATACTGGAGTGATGGAGGTAGATATGTATAGGGGGAAGGGGACAGAGATACTGGAGTGATGGAGGTAGATATGTATAGGGGGAAGGGGACAGGGATACTGGAGTGATGGAGGTAGATATGTATAGGGGGAAGGTGACAGGGATACTGGAGTGATGGAGGTAGATATGTATAGGGAGGAGGGACAGGGATACTGGAGTGATGGAGGTAGATATGTATAAGGGGACATGGATACTGGAGTGATGGAGGTAGACATGTATAGGGGGAAGGGGACATGGATACTGGAGTGATGGAGGTAGACATGTCTAAACCTAACTCTAATTCTAACCTTCACCGTAAACCCACTAGAAATAGCATTTGACCTTGTGTTGACTCACAAAATGTCCCCAACTGGTCAAATGTTTTTTTCGATTAATATTCTTGTGGGGACTTCTGGTCTCCAGAAGTATAGTTAAAAACATCCATGTGTGTACACACACACACACACACACACACACACACACACACACACACACACACACACACTCCTAAGTGAGGGACCCGAAGCCTATTCCACTTAACGTCTCGCTATTCAAAGCGTCTGCCGATTGTTTTTAGAATCAAAGGGCTCAACGCCGCGGGCTCTAAGGCTGCTGCTTATGATGTTAACAGTGGGATATTTTGTTGTATTAAAACTTAAGGAAAAGGAGAGAGATAATGATGAGAGTAAAGACGCCGACTCTCGTCAGTGATGAGGATTTCTGTCATTAGTAACACCTGAGGAGAAGAGACATCAAACACTCCTCAACTCTTGACTGTGTTAACTGATGTTAGAGATGAAGACTAAATTAAACCTGTCTGGTTTGAGTGTCTGACTGGTAAATCTCTAGAGCCCTGGAGAGAGCCTCGACTTACTTACTGTATGTTCCCATCCTCACTGTTGATTCCCCACTTCCAGTAAAATATGCTCTTCATGAAGTCAAAGAAGGGTAGTATTTCTGTTATTTGAATTACATATTTTAATTCCTTCTGAATATTTTGTATTTTGTCATTTGAATTACACTGGGCTGAACCTACACTCCAATGTATTGTGTATTTTGTAATTGTCAAAATACTGGTATTTGTATTATCAAAATCCTAAATACTTTCCTATACCATTTTTTTTCATAGCAGTTCACATGATGTGGCTCCCTTTCACCCTGCATTGGTATCACAAGTCTGATGGCACTATGGTGGGATAAAAAAAAGAGTCTGCTAAATCAACTAAATATAACAATTCCAAGAGTATTATTCTAATGAGCTCTGCCCAAAACAATACCGTGTGCTTTGCCGATCATTTTGGTATGTTCATTTTCACATATACATTTACAATTGGATCATTTAGCAGACACTCTTATCCAGGGCGGCTCTCTAAACAACAACTTAACATAGTCATAGCAAGTAAAACGTTTTTTTTTTTAAATTGTGACTGAGAATGTTGCTGCTGTTGGGGCCGGATACTTGCAAATACATTTTTGTATGTTAAAATACATCTATTTTAATTAAATACATTAAAAAAAAGGATTTTGTAGTTTCTTTTTGATACATTGATCTTTATAGTATTTTGTAATTGTATTTTGTCATTTTTTCCCCCATCCTTGCTAGAAACAGGTAAATGAGAGGGAAATGAGAGTCTCAGATATTTTACGGTTCAATAAACAATCTCTCCATGTTAGCCACAGTGGCCACACAATGACCATCATCATAGACTACGGTGAAACTGTGCCCCACCTTCAGTTCCTTCAGGTCAGGCCTCTCCATACTGACTACCGCAGCCAGTATCTGGTCCCCCACACAATCCCTGGTCAAGGTGAAGTTAATCAGGGTGCACTGGGCCTGCAGCTCAGGCTGGCAGTGGGAGCTGGCAAGATTAGTGTGGAGGAGCCGTCTGAAGCTGGGGTTGTGCTCACACTCCTTGTCCTCTATCTGAATGTACCCGCGGAGAGGTAGAAAGGAGAGGAGATGAGAGTAGAGGAAGGGGGATGGGAGGTGTTGGAGGTGAGATGATTGAATACATGTTGTATTAAGATCAATCCAAACTTAAAGTGAGTCCATGCAACTTTCACTTGATGTGACATTTTATGGTAGGTATGCACCCCTCATGGTAGGATTTGGCCTAGTGGAACTGACTGACACGTTTATTTTAAAACAGACATCAGAGTTGATGTGGCCCTAAAACCGGGTCTACAGTCTCCTCTAGGTTCTCAATCAAAACCACGTTACCAGCAGATAGCGCTCTCTCTATGAAGTGGAGTTACCTGAGAAAGACACACAGTGAATTAGAGTTTTACTGTCACTAGAAGAGCATAAATGGGTCTTTATCAGTTTTACCAAACATTTTATGGACTTTATATGACGTGTTTGTTGGAACAAATGATGGGAAAATTTAATTGAAGAAAAAAATCTAATCTACCCTACATTGTTATAGTAATTCATTAGACCAGGAAGTGATTCAGAGAAAAGTTAGTTATCTTTCTCACACAATCTGCCCAATAGAAGAGGCAATTATGGTCTCTATTAAGATTGAAGAGAGATGATAATATACCCTCTTCAGAAACTCTCTCCCGAACAGCTGCCATCTTGTGACTCACCTTCTTGGGCCGATAGGAATGAAGCGTATCTCTTTTTTGATCCACTTTCCGCCCTGTAGCTGAGGGCGGTAGCGTTCTCTGTGGTGTCATGACTTTACTGTCATTAATCTGATGACTGTTATTTATTTAATCCACTAACTATGTTTAATTGTTACCCGATTAAATGAATCATGTAAACAATTAACTCATTGGGATTTGGGGCACCACGGAAGAGTTAGTTTAAACTCTTAAAAAAACGTTTTTAAAAAGAATAGAAAACAAAGTGATAACTGGCTCAGGCCACAGTGTACTGTGTATTAGTTTGGTCCGCTAGAAAGTGTCATGTCCCATTTCAATCTTCAGGCCACTGCTTATATTGTGTTATATTATATTATATCCCCTGAATTAAACTCTATAAGATATATATATCTATTTCATCAATAAACAGTCATCTTATTAATCATTACCTGTTATCATCTTATTATATCATCATTCTGAACAGTCGTTACTGTCACATTGATATAAAGGATCAGGAGACAGGCGCAGGAATGCGTCATATTTTTTTTTACATTACCCAAATTACAGCGTGCCGTGTAAAGGCACGGGGATGAAGACCAAACAAACATGTATACAAAACACAAGGTTGAAACCCAAACAAAAGAGTGAGGAGTACCTTGAATAAATACACGGGAGGAGACCCGTAATCATCTGCACAATACAAGCGGCACGAAAGCCAAAACAACAATGCACAGATACTCACACGACCAACGGACATTGGAACAATAATCAACAGCCCAATGGAAATCAAAGGACACATTTATACAATTACAATCAGGGAAATGGGGACTAGGTGTGCGTAATGACACAGTTCCGGAGGGATCCGTGACAGTAACCTCAATCATCTGCAAAAACCCCAGCCTTACTCATGATTCAGTACTACACAAATTGGTTTAATTATTTATGTACTAGCTAACTAAATAATAAACAGGATAACATACACACTTAACACATGAGACAAAAAGTCCCTAGCGGACTTTTACAATATGGTGGCTTTTTACACAACAACATGGAGAGGGAGAGAGATGTATCCACGATAAGTGGATACATTTCAGAACTATTCTCACAGTAATCACATGAACAGCCGCACGTTTGGAATAAGAAATCATGAGTATATTTACGTGTGAGTGCCTTTGTCCGCCATTTATCTCTGTCGGGAACCAATCCTCCTTAGGAAGGTTGTTGGCCTTTTAGCGGCAAGCTGTATGGCACTAATTGTCTGAAAGGGGCCTCCCCTTTCCCTGTCTTCTACTGTTGTTCACTCTGGAAGATAACTAGTCTAATGTTAGTTTCCTGGTCTAATGTTAATCTCTGTTGGCAATGCCTTTATGCACTCTGGCTGAAGGGGACGGTTCTGTCAGTTTGACATGCTCTCTGACCTCACTCAGGTCGTGACTACTTATTGTGCAAGGGTACACTATATGTCGGCAAGTTCTCTTATAACTCCTAAAATCACATTCCTATCTTAACAAAAAAAAAAGCATCATGTTTCATATTATATGCACAATGTTTTGGATGAAAACTTGACAGATAAAGGGGATATACTTTCTAAGTTATAGTATTTTGTCCATACCATTTTTAATGACATCACAAAATAAAAAACAATATGACAGTTTTCTATAGCTCCCCACTGACCATTCCCAAGAAATATTAGAAATATTAGAAATATTGTTCCAGTATTCACTCTTGAGCGTGTTAGAGTTTCGGTGGGAAAACTGCCTGTGAAACAAAGGCACATTCCTATGCGCATTTTAAGATGGAGGGAGAGAGTCTTCTTCTACCTTAATGTACGACAGGCAGTGGAGGTGTCAAAAACCCACCCACCAGTTCCCTCCTCCCCTCTTCTGGTGAGAAGTGGTCTGGTGGAAGATTATTCATTGCAAACCTGATCTGCTCATCTGGATTACAGAGTGGACATCCTGTCGTCCGGCAGGCCCCTCGTTCTGCCACCCCACAATGTCAGCGTTGTCCATCAGCATGGCCAGAGGGTCCAGGTCAGGGGTCACTGGGAGAGAGAGGAGCTGCTGTGGTCATCCTTTATCAGCATATAATACTGTCGTAGAATGTAAGTCAGTTACTAGGAAAATCTTCAAACCATCTCCCATGTTGTCAAACTGTGTTGTAGCCCACATAAAGCTTTTGATATTGTCATGTGAACCGCCTAGTAATTGTGTGTTCTCTCACCCTGTAGTTGACTGAGGAAAGATCTCCAGGTGTTGTCTATGAGCTGGTGGCAGTAGCCCTTAGTGAAGTACACACAGCACACATTCTCCAGCCAGAGCACGTTCTCCAGCCACGGCACGTTCTCCAGCCAGGGCACGTTCTCCAGCCAGGGCACGTTCTCCAGCCAGGGCACGTTCTCCAGCCAGGGCACGTTCTCCGACGTCAGACCATCCACCTACAGACCACAACACAATGAGACATGACATGGCATAACTACTGAGTGACACAGGACAGATCACAACTCAAGATTCCCACATACTATATGTAAACTTGAATTTTCTGGCAAATCTCATATTGATATAAAAGCATGATTTACACAAAAGGCAATTAGCATTCTACCCTGAGTGACACGGATTACCCACACTGCACCCTGCTAGCTGCAGACTCATTCAAAAGTAAACAGTCAGTACTCTGTCTTAAAGTTATAGAACACAGCTGGTTCAGAAATAATAAGCTTAACTAATCAATAATGATTACATTGTTGAAAATGCTGAGCGCTTTATTCCCTTCTTCATCTAGTGGATCCTCCTCACGCTGTCAACACATCTCCTTACTGAATACTAATCAGTACTGTGTGTGTGTGTGTGTGTGTGTGTGTGTGTGTGGGGCCTACTCACCAGGTGGTTTGAGAGGGAGATGGTGCAAGCGGTGGACTCAGCCTCCTGCTGTCATTTTAACTTGTCGTCCACGGCTTTATCAAACTTGGCTGTCAGCTTGGCCAGTTTCTCATTAAGGTGCTGTCACACACACAAACACAATGGCGAGAGAGCGAGCGAGAGAAAAGCGATATTGCTTGGTAAGATGACAGATAAAACTTCAAATGATCTAAACGCTCATTACCCGACGACAAGCTACAAACAGGTTTACTCCGGATGAAACAAAACTTTCAGTCTTCTGAAAGTTGTCGAAAAGTTATCTGTCTCCACCAAGTATTGGTGGAATTATTGTTATTATTTAAATTAGAAATAATAATAACCCAGTAATAATAATAATAACCCCTGATTCAGGAGCCTTTCACTGCAGAAATGCTCTTGCTGACGGCCAAACAAATGACACGGAAAATAGTGGATTTGGAACTTATTCGAGAATAAATTAAATCAAAGTTTATTGGTCACATACATGTGTTTTGCAGATATTATTGCCAGTTGTCGCGAAAATGCTTGTAAAACAAGGAACTCTTCCGAGTTGGACATTAGCAGGCACCAAGGCAGCTGCTGCATGATCTGACTACATTCAGATGGACTGGGGGAGAAACTGCTGAGAGGATTGCCATTGACAACCATTTTTACTGGTATTTACTGGAACAGCCTTTAAGTAGAACTTCAGAGATGTAAAAACTATTTGTAAGAAAACAGAGGTGTTATTGCTATTACACTATTACATTATCGTTAATATACATTCCAATATTTATACAACATGTTCATTCTAATACCAGGATGTAGTGAACTATTTCAAAACTAACCACTGTTTCTAACTGGTCAGCGTTAACTCACGCTGATCTTGGTCTTGATGATTGTGAGCTTGTCCTGTGCTGTGGCCTGCTCAGGGTTGGCCTTGCTCAGAACCTGGCCTCACCAGACATGTCACCAACTGAGCATGTGTGGGATGCTCTGGATCGACCTGTACGAAAATGTGTTCCAGTTCCCTCCAATATCCAGCAACTTCACACAGCCATTGAAAGGAGTGGGACAACATTCCACAGGCCACAACCAACAGCCTGATCAACTTTAAGTGAAAGAGATGTGTCACACTGCATGAGGCAAATGGTGGTCACACCAGATACTGGCTGGTTTTCTGATCCACACCCCTTCATTTTTTAAGCTAACTGTGACCAACATATGGATATCTGTATTCCCAGTCATGTGAAATTCATAGATTATTACCGAATGAATTTATTTCAATTGACTGATTTCCTTATGAACTGCAACTCAGTAAAATCTTTGAAATTGTTGCATGTTGCATTGTTCAGTATAGTATGGGATAGTGTTTTACAGTCACAGAATTATTCTGAAACAATTCCTTTAAATAAACTATTTGTTGATCATTTTGGTCCCCCCAATTTGACGTTTGTCCAAGTTTCTCCAAAACCCAATGGGTTAATGTGAGGTTATAAACGTTTAAGTTGAGACACTGTTACCTTAACTCCTCAAAAGTGAAGCCAAAAACACTTGCTTTGGGCTGGGGGTTTGACATTTCGTTAGGTTAAGGGTTAAGGTTTGGGCAGTGTAGGTTACTTTCTAACTGTAATCAGTTATATTTACTAGTTAACTGTCAGAAACTGTCACTTTTGGATTACCCAAACTCAGTAACGTAATCTGATTACATTCCGATTACATGTCCCTCAATAAAAGCCATTAAAAGAAGACTCCTTCACAGGGAACAAACTGAAACTTTAGCCTTTTTTCGTTTCTGAATTGAATGTCATTGACAAAACAGAAAGTCGTCATATACTTTTCACAAACAACTGAATTTAAAAGTAATCCAATAAATAAGCATCTCATTTTTAATAAAGTATCTGTAACGTAATTACAATATGTTTTTGCTGGTATACGTAACAGTTAGTGTTTTTGTAATCAGAGTACATGTAATTGGTTACTCCAATACCCTGAATTTTGGGGTTACGGATTACGTTTAGGGTTACGTTTAGGAAATAATTCAGAGTGGTTAAGTTAAGGCTTAAAGTTTGGGAAAGGATTGAGACAGAAAAACCCAAACCAATTCCCTTGACGCTGGAGAGCTGTTTTTTTACGTCAATCCACCATCCACAACGACATAGAAGCTGACAGCCTACTTGAAGATAATAGAACTCACCGTTGTCCCTAGTGGCCGTTATTGAAGACAATTCTAGAGGTTCTTGGGATGTGGAAGGACATCTAAGTTTGACTTCAAACTAGAGCGAGCTCCCTGGATTGACTGCACCAGTAGGTAAGGCTGTATGACTGTGACATCCAGCTCCGACAAAAGATGGCTGCCTCGCTTCGCGTTCCTAGAAAACTATGCAGTATTTTGTTTATTTACGTGTTATTTCTTACATTGGTACCCCAGGTAATCTTAGGTTTAATTACATACAGTCAGGAGGAAACTCGTCATTAAGCTCGAGAACCTGGGTCTCGACCCTGCCCTGTGCAACTGTGTACTGGACTTCCTGACGGGCCGCCCCCAGGTGGTGAGGGTAGGTAACAACATCTCCACCCCATTGAATCCTCAACACTGGGGCCCCACAAGGTTGCGTTCTGAGCCCTCTCCTGTACTCCCTGTACACTCACGACTGCGTGGCCATGCACGCCTCCAACTCAATCATCAAGTTTGCAGACGACACTACAGTGGTAGGCTTGACTACCAACAACGACGAGATGGCCTACAGGGAGGAGGTGAGGGCCCTCGGAGTGTGGTGTCAGGAAAATAACCTCACACTCAACGTCAACAAAACAAAGTAGATGATCATGGACTTCAGGAAACGACAGAGGGAGCACCCCCCTATCCACATCGACAGGACAGTAGTGGCGAGGGTAGTAAGTTTTAAGTTCCTCGGCGTACACATCACGGACAAACTGAATTGGTCAACCCACACAGACAGCGTGGTGAAGAAGGCGCAGCAGCGCCTCTTCAACCTCAGGAGGCTGAAGAAAATCAGCTTGTCACGAAAAGCACTCACAAGCTTTTACAGATGCAGAATCGAGAGCATCGAGAGCATCCTGTCGGGCTGTATCACCGCCTGGTACGGCAACTGCTCCGCCCACAACCATAAGGCTCTCCAGAGGGTAGTGAGGTCTGTACAACGCATCACTGGGGGCAAACTACCTGCCCTCCAGGACACCCACACCACCCGATGTCACAGGAAGGCCATAAAGATCATCAAGGACAACAACCACCTGAGCCATTGCCTGTTCACCCCGCTATCATCCAGAAGGCGAGGTCAGTACAGGTGCATCAAAGCTGGGACCGATAGACTGAAACACAGCTTCTATCTCAAGGCCATCAGACTGTTAAACAGCCACCACTAACGTTGAGTGGCTGCTGCCAACATACTGACTCAACTCCAGCCACTTTAATAATGGAAAAATGTATGTAAAAAATGTATCACTAGCCACTTTAAACAATGCCACTTAATATAATGGTTACATACCCTACATTACTCATCTCATATGTATATACTGTACTCTATACCATCTACTGCATCTTGCCTATGCCGTTCTGTACCATCACTCATTCATATATATCTTTATGTACATACTTTTCATCCCTTTACACATGTGTGTATAAGGTAGTTGTTGTGAAATGTTAGGTTAGATTGTTGGTTAGATCGTTACTCGTTAGGTTAGATTACTCGTTGGTTATTACTGCATTGTCGGAACTAGAAGCACAAGCATTTCGCTACACTCGCATTAACATCTGCTAACCATGTATATGTGACAAATAAAATGTTTTATTTTATCTCAACCCTTTACAATGAAGATCTGTGAAGTTACTTTGATTTTTATGAATTATCTTTGAAAGGTCCTGAAAATGTGTTACGTCCGTCGTCGGAATGAGACCAAAGTGCAGGAAAGTACATCTTCCTTTATTGAGATGAACACCCAAAAAAACAACAAAAGATCACCGACCGTAAAGTTCTGCAGGGCTATACAGCAACTGTGCACAAACAAGAACCCACAAACACAGGTGGAAAACAGGCTGCCTAAGTATGATTCCCAATCAGATACAACGATAGACAGCTGCTTCTGATTGGGAACCATACCAGGCCAACAAAGAAATATAAAACTAGAATGCCCACCCAAATCACACCCTGGCCTAACCAAATAGAGAAATAAACAGACTCTCTAAGGTCAGGGCGTGACAAAAAGGGACGTTTATTTTTTTGCTGAGTTTACACTAAACACTTGTATGCCGTGGCCTAGTATCTACCTTGTGTTATTAAGCGAAATAAAATAATGGTTGTATGTCTATGGCTGTATTTCAGATACATGTTTTGTACATTTGAATGTTGCAGTAATAGGACCTACAGTTGATGTTGGAAGTTTACATACACCTTAGCCAATTACATTACATTTAAACTCAGTGTTTCACAATTCCTGACATTTAATCCTAGTAAATTCCATGTCTTTGGTCAGTTAGGATCACCACTATATTTTAAGAATGTGAAATGTCAGAATAATAGTAGAGAGAATGATTTCTTTCAGCTTTAACTTCTTTCAAATTCCCAGTGGGTCAGAAGTTTACATACACTCAATTAGTATTTGGTAGCATTGCCTTTAAATTGTTTAACTTGGGTTAAAACTTGGGTAGACTTCCACAAGCTCCCTACAATAAGTTGGGTGAAATAAGGGCCATTTCTCCTGACACAGCTGGTGTAACTGAATCAGGTTTGTACGCCTCTTTCCTCACACATACTTTTTCAGTTCTGCCCACAACTTTTCTATAGGATTGAGGTCAGGGCTTTATTATGGCCACTCAAATACCTTGACTTTGGGGTCATTGTCCATTTGGAAGACCCACTTGCGACCAAGCTTCAACTTCCTGACTGATGTCTTGAGATGTTGCTTCAATATATCCACATAATTTCCCATCCACATAATTTCCCATCCTCATGATGCCATCTATTTTGTGAAGTGCACGAGTCCCTCCTACAGCAAAGCACCCCCACAACCTGATGCTGCCACCCCTGTGCTTCACGGCTGGGATGGTGTTCTTTGGCTTGCAAGCCTCCCCCTTTTTCCTCCAAACATAATGACGGTCATTATGGCCAAATAGTTATATTTTTGTTTAATCAGACCAGAGGACATTTCTCCAAAAAGTACAGTCTTTGTCCCCTTGAGCAGTTGCAAACTGTAGTCTGGCTTTTTGATGGCGGTTTTGGAGCAATGGCTTCTTCCTTGCTGAGCAGCCTTTCAGGTTATGTCAATATAGGACTCATTTTACTGTGGATGTAGATACTTCTGGACCTGTTTCCTCCAGCTTCTGCACAAGGTCCTTTGCTGTTGTTCCGGGATTGATTTGCACTTTTGCACCAAAGTACGTTCATCTCTCGGAGACAGAACGTGTCATCTTCCTGAGCGGTATGAAGGCTGCATGGTCGCATGGTGTTTATACTTGCATACTATTGTTTGTACAGATGAACGTGGTACCTTCAGGCATTTGGAAATTGCTCCCAAGGATGAACCAGACTTGTGGAGGTTTACAAATTTTTTTCTGAGGTCTTGGCTGATTTCTTTAGATTTTCTCATGGTGTCAAGCAAAGAGTCACTGACTTTGAAGGTAGGTGTTGAAATACATCCACAGGTACACCACCAATTGACTCAAATTATGTCAATTAGCCTATCAGAAGCTTCTAAAGCCATGACCTCATTTTCTTGGATTTTTCAAGCTGTTATAAAGGCACAGGAAACTTAGTGTATGTAAACTTCTGACCCACTGGAATTGTGATACAGTGAATGATAAGTGAAATAATCTATCTGTAAACAATTGTTGGAAAAATGACTTGTGTCATGCATAAAGTAGATGTCCTAACCGACTTGCCAAAACTATAGTTTGTTAACAAGAAATTTGTGGAGTGGTTGATGACTCCAACCTAAGTGTATGTAAACTTCCGACTTCAGCTGTAGGTCTATAGCGTTTGAGCGAGCGAGAGAGATCATTATCTTAGACAGCAAGCCCTGATCCCAACAAATCGCCTGCCTCCGCCTGGTGAGAAAGACAACTGCTCATGTTTAGCCACTCCCGTTTGAATTGAATGATGCATCAGGAGAATTCGCTGTGACAAAAGAGCAATCAAGTTAAGATCCAGCATATGTAGCTGTGGTGGTCACTGTGGTGGTCACAGGGAAACTGAGAGACTGAAAGGAGGACCTGGCCAATGATGAACCTTCCCTCATAGCAGCACGGGAGACCCTGAACACTCTCAATGAGGTACACACACATGCATGCACACACGAACACACAAACGCTCGCACTCACACACATGTGCACACACGTGCACACACACACGCACACACACACATTTTGCAATGTTATGGGTTTTACTTAGAATACATTTACTATAATATTCACAGCTCACAATCAATGTCCAGTCTCTTACACCCTATCTGTTATCCATTGGTTTTATATGAAAGAGTTGTGGGATTCACTAAGGACCTGAGTGGTTTAAGGTGTTCTGTGTTCACCCAACCAGAACCGACATCTCTATCCCAGCTAGGCTAACCTCTCTAAAGACTCCTATTAGTATTTCTTCTTATTATTCTGCTTCTGTCAGCTCACTTTCTCTGTTTTATTCACATTTTCCTTCTCTAGAACAACTGAAGTGTAGTACCTCAAAATAAATCAATTTTTTCTTCTTTCATTCATCCTTCTCTCTCAATTAATAACCTGGCAGAGTAGATTCCAGTTTCCCTCTTAAGTGTTTTTCATTCATCTCTGTCTTTGCCCATTATCCCTCCTTCTCATCTGGCATAATAGCTTGGTAGTGCTGAGTGAGTAGTGCTTTTTGAGGTTGCTTTAATTTTGGGGTTTTTCATATTTATTTAAACATTGAATGCACTATCCATTATGTGGGTTGAATGCTGTAACCACAGAGACTCAAATTATTGTGGTAGTGACTGTCCATTATCACTAAATAACCATCATTTACTCACATTACTTTATTTTCATAAAATATTTTCAGTTGAACACAACAGAACACAACAGTCACTTACTAGAGACAGGCACCTATTTGAGCCAGGTGTCTATTTCCTTAATACACACATTTCCCATTTGCATTGTTAATTGATTCATTCCAGCATTCACTCAATACATTTATTTCCTTCCTGCACTAAAGTGTTATCATTTACAGACTTGACCAAGTTTATTTTGTCTGGGTATGAAAAAAAAGTTTCCTTGATAGAATAATGATTCTCCTCTCTGCATTTTCGGGAGTTCTTACTTTCACCACTAGAGGGCGTTCAGCCAATTGCTGGGGGTCTGTACTCCCGAAAGTTGTTGACTGTTATTGTGCTTGCCAGTTAGCTAGCAGTTCTCAGCTGTTACCAGCCAACTTGCTAAATCTAGAAGTTTCTTACTGGCGATAGAAATGGAGGATTGCCATCATTTTATCAAGCAATTATTGAATTATCGATAATAATTATTGAATTATTGAACAAATCAAACATTAAATCTCATAAACAATTCATGGTAATCGAGTTTGGGAGAAGCTGTTCTATGTGGAACCATACTGACCTAAAGAACCCTTTGAGTCCTTAAATGGTAGCCTCGTACGAACCATTCTGATCTTGCAGCTTGCGAGATCAGGATGGTTCGTACGACGACACTTCAATGTTTCTTTGCAGTTTGAAAAAAGGGTAGGAGCGGTGGCTCATTCAAATAATTTGGGCCGTGGTTTGTGCACAACTCTTTTTCTGCAACGGTGAGTCAGTGTCATTCCAGTCGATCTAATAGGTTGTGTTATGCTGTTGCATGTCATATCTGACTATGGCTAATGATGGTGTCTTGTGGAAGAGTCATGTATGTCCTTGAGTCATTTAAGAAGTTTTGTCTAAATCAGTAGGTCTCAATTCTCTCCTCAGGGACCCCCAGCCATTCCAGAGCTAGCAAACCTGACTCAGCCTGTTATTTTTATTTTACCTTTATTTAACCAGGCAAGTCAGTTAAGAACAAATTCTTATTTTCAATGACGGCCTGGGAACAGTGGGTTAACTGCCTGTTCAGGGGCAGAACGACAGATTTGTACCTTGTCAGCTCGGGGGTTTGAACTCACAACCTTCCAGTTACTAGTCCAACGCTCTAACCACTAGGCTACCCTTAGTAAACACAATAAAACAAATGGTATTTCACAATACAGTATGGTATATAGTATGGTAACTATATTATATAGTAATATAATATAGTCCATTCTCTGGACGGTTCTGACCTAGAATATGTGGACAACTACAAATACCTAGGTGTCTGGTTAGACTGTAAACTCTCCTTCCAGACCCACATTAAGCATCTCCAATCCAAAATTAAATCTAGAATCAGCTTCCTATTTTGCAACAAAGCATCCTTCACTCATGCTCCCGAACATACCCTCGTAAAACTGACCATCCTACCGATCCTCGACTTTGGCGATGTCATTTACAAAATAGCTTCCAACAGTCTACTCAACAAATTGGATGCAGTTTATCACAGTGCCATCCGTTTTGTCACCACAGCCCCATATACTACCCACCACTGAGACCTGTACGCTCTCGTTGGCTGGCCCTCGCTTCATACTCGTCGCCTAACCCACTGGCTCCAGGTCATCTACAAGTCTTTGCTAGGTAAAGCCCCGCCATATCTCAGTTCACTGGTCACCATAGCAGCACCCACACGCAGCACACGCTCCTGCAGGTATATTTCACTGGTCACCCCCAAAGCCAATTCCTCCTTTGGCCGCCTTTCCTTCCAGTTCTCTGCTGCCAATGACTGGAACGAACTACAAAAATCGCTGAAGCTGGAGCCTCTTATCTCCCTCACTAACTTCAAGCACCAGCTGTCAGAGCAGCTCACAGATCATTGCACCTGTAAATAGCCCAACTGTAAATAGGCCATCCAACTACCTCATCCCCATACTGTATTTATTTATTTATTTTACTCCTTTGCACCCCAGTATCTCTACTTGCACATTCATCTTCTGCACATCTACCACTCCAGTGTTTAATTGCCGTATTGTAATTACATCGCCACTATGGCCTATTTTATTGCCTTACCTCCCTTTCCTTACCTCATTTGCACACCCTGTATATATACTTATTTTTTTCCTACTGTATTATTGACTGTATGTTTGTTTATTCCATGTGTAACTCTGTGTTGTTGTATGTGTCAAACTGCTTTGCATTATCTTGGCCAGGTCGCAGTTGTAAATGAGAACATGTTCTCAACTAGCCTACCTGGTTAAATAAAGGTGAAATTAAAAAAGTACAAAATTAAAGGTTCTATAAGGAACCATAGAAAAAGGTTTTACACTGAGTCTACAAAACATTAGGAACTGACCAGGTGAATCCAAGTGACCGTTTTGATCCCTTATCGATGTAACTTGTTAAATCCACTTCAATCATCATAGATTAATTTAAGACATGATTGTGCACGTGTGCCATTCAGAGGGTGAATTGGCAAGACAAGACAGAAGTGCCTTTGAACGTTGTATGGTAGTAGATACCAAGAGCACTGGTTTGAGTGTGTCAAGAACTGCAAGCTGCTTTTCTATACTTGCGACACATTTTAGAAAGGGAAATGTCGATACCTAGTGAACTGAATCCATTCAACTGAAATGTCTCTGAATCAGAGAGGTGCGGGGGCTGCCATAATCGACATCCATGTCTTCGGCACCCGGGGAACAGTGGGTTGCTCAAAATGACCGATTTTTACCTCAGCTCGGGGATTCAATTCAGCAACCTTTCAGTTACTGACCCAACGCTCTAACCACTAGGCTACCTACCGCCTGCTAGTAGACTAGTGGTTAAAGAGTCCGTGCCCTGATGAAATGAGGCTGTTCTGAAGGCAAAAAGAGGTGCAACACATTGTTAGGAAGGTGTTCCTAATGTTTTATACCCTCAGGGTATATAGCCCTCCAAAAGGGCTGTCACCATAGTGGAACCCTTTTATGGTTCTTTATAGAACCTTTTTTATGGTTCTTTATAGAACCTTAGGAAATGGTTCTTTATAGCACCATACAGGTTCCATTTAGAGCCTTATGAGCATGGTACTTTTAGAACCCTCAATTTTTTTTCCATATAGCACCACAAAGGGTTTCACTATGGTTACAAGCAAAATAACCCTGATTTGGCTCTATATAGAACCATATTAATACATTTTATATACATTTTTTTTCCCTAACTGGTAGTTACAGTCTTGTCCCATAGCTGCAACTCCTGTATGGACTCAGGAGAGGCGAAGGTCGAGAGCCATGCTTCCTCCGAAACATGACCCTGCCAAGCCACACTTCTTCTTGACGCACTGCTTGCTTAACCCGGAAGCCAGCAGCACCAATGTGTAAGAGGAAACACCGTAAAGCTGGCCACCAAAGTCAGCGTGCGTGCGCCCAGCACGACACATACAGCCTGACCTACTGGTACAGCCATACAGCCTGACCTACTGGTACAGCCATACAAATCAAACCAAATTTTATTTGTCACATACACATGGTTAGCAGATGTTAATGCGAGTTTAAAGAAATGCTTGTGCTTCTAGTTCCGACAATGCAGTAATAACCAACAAGTAATCTAACTAACAATTCACAACAACTACCTTATACATACAAGTGTAAAGGGATGAAGAATATGTACATAAAGATATATGAATGAGTGATGGTACAGAACGGCATAGGCAAGATGCAGTAGATGGTATAGAGTACAGTATATACATATGAGATGAGTAATGTAGGGTATGTAACCATTATATTAAGTGGCATTGTTTAAAGTGGCTAGTGATACATTTTTTACATACATTTTTCCAATATTAAAGTGGCTGGAGTTGAGTCAGTATGTTGGCAGCAGCCACTCAATGTTAGTGATGGCTGTTTAACAGTCTGATGGCCTTGAGACTGAAAAACAGCTTCTGTCTCTTGGTCCCGGCTTTGATGCACCTGTACTGACCTTGCTTCTGGATGGTGGCGGTGTGAACAGGCAGTGGCTCGGGTGGTTAATATCCTTGATGATCTTTTTGGCCTTCCCGTGACATCGGGTGCTGTAGGTGTCATGGAGGGCAGGTAGTATGCCCCCGGTGATGCGTTATGGGGAGCTAAAAACAGGAAATTAAATTGAATCAGATTCTGGGTTAGCCAAACCCGAACTAGCTAGCCAGTTCGCTACCAAGCCATTTGATTTGCACTCGCCCTCAAAACACAATTTCAACAGCATAATTACATCTTAGAAACCCTTATCCTACTCCAGAAATATATAATATTACAAAGGCAGTAGATAATTAAAGTGCAACTTTTCCCTGTTTATGGCTAAGAACCCAAGAACAAAAATATCGTCAGGAGTGAAGATGTGCGTTCACTTCAAGAGCCATGGCGGAGATACCAGGTTTGACAGACAACTTTGAGAGCCAATGGACTTAAGAGTTTTTATGACAAGCAATTTTGAATACATGTAATTGGTCAAAGGGTCGTGAAATTTTAATACAGACTTAAAAGGGAACAAATATTATTGATTCATATAAAAAAAAAGATATAATCACAACATTTGGAGTTAGGAGGATTTCATCCGACAGAGACGACATAATAATATAAGTCTATGTAACTGAAGTGATTTGCTAAAATGTAACGAGGTAAAAAGTAAGTTACTTCCTTCAGAAATTACTTGAGTAAGAGTACAAGTACAGCCCATAGAGCGTAACTAGAAAAGTACTAGTTCCTCCAAAAATGTAAACGGCATTAACGGTCTGGATTCAAACCCATGCCGACTCTGGGATGTGAGTGCCAAGGTCAGCAGCTGTAGCCACTGGACCACACAGGCACTAAGACAACCACTATTGTATTCTGCATATTGCTTGTCTTGAACATAAAATAAAACAATTGTCCAATAAGACTGAATGAAAAATACATCTTCCCCTAAAAATATTGTCAATGTATTATAATCCACATAAGAATTCACACGAGACGTGCTGTAGCCTGTATGTAGCTTACATAGGCTACTTGAACTGACGCCCAGTGGTCATGCAGTCTTGTGTAACCTACAAAACACCGGTCTTGAATAAATTCTAAAAGCATTAACAAGAGCAGGGTATTGTGTTTCATTTGAAAACAGCATCACATTTTGTAAAAGCAGAATAAAAGCGGAATAAAAGCAGAATAAAAGCAGAATATAAGCAGAATATAAGCAGAATAAAAGCGGAATAAAAGCAGAATAAAAGCAGAATATAAGCAGAATATAAGCAGAATAAAAGCGGAATACATTAAAATCGTCCTGCTGCAGGATTATTTTCCCCTTGTGATGAAATGGGTCATATTAAGATCTGTATAGTTCTGTTCCTCCTCATCTGCCACAGCCTCACAGTTGCTCATCTGAAGTGTTTTTTTATGATTGGTATGATCCAAAATTACGTTTTGGTTCATTCAACCTTTGTCTGAAATCAAGTAACAAATTTGACAGATCAATGTGATTTTTTTATTTTAAATTTTTAATGAACGCTCCTAAATTGCGTTTAACACCTCATGTGTCACGTTCTGACCTTTATTTCCTTTGTTTTGTATTCATTTAGGATGGTCAGGGCGTGAGTTGGGTGGGCAGTCTATGTTTGTTTTTCTATGTTTTGGGGGTATTTCTATGTTTCGGCCTAGTATTGTTCTCAATCAGAGGCAGGTGTCATTCGTTGTCTCTGATTGAGAATCATACTTAGGTAGCCTGGGTTTCACTGTGTGTTTGTGGGTGATTGTTCCTGTCTCTGTGTTTTGCACCAGATAGGGCTGTGTTTGGGTTTCCACGGTTATTGTTTTGTTCGTGTTTTATCTTTTTTTGTTATTAAATGTGAATCAAAGAAACCACGCTGCATTTTGGTCCGCCTCTACTTCACCACAGGAGAACCGTTACATCATGTGCATTTGCATTGCATAGCGGTGGGTACAATGCAGCCAAACCAAATAATTACACAGCCATCGGCTACCTTGACATCCTGCAATTTATATTGGCTAATAAAGATAAGGCAGGTCAGCAAAAATAAAGACGTGTCTTGAAATAAACAATGATATTAATTTGATTGGTATTTGACTATTCATTTCTGCAAAACATGCAGTCTTGATGGAGTTGTTGTAGCTTGCTAGCTTGATAGCTTATTCCAACACAATGCTAGATCAGAGTGGGCTAGTTCGTTTTACATGGCCCGGTGCACTTAGCAAGATATCTATCTTAGTGTTTTCTTTTATCATCTATTTGCAACATAACATGACAAAACTCTTTGGGCACTTTATCTACTTACACGATTCGCCTCCATCACTGAAACTACCAGCGTTCCTTACTTTCAACTCCAACTCCTGTGCGGCCAGCTGGGCCTTCAGGCTGTCCACCTATCGCAGGAGAGAATAGGAGTGGGCAGAAGGTCAGGGTTGAGGTCTGGTTGATTCTTCTATCTGTGATTGTTACAAGTGGAGCATGACGTTTTCTATGACATCTGTGATGAAAAGAGAGAAGGCTGTAGAAATCAATGTGCATATTACACACACATAATGAATCTGTTTATTGACCAATAGAATCTCTCCAGCAGGTTTGAGTGACAGCTAATTTGTTTCAGTTGGTGTCCCATTGTTTGATCATAGTAAAACTAATATCATTGAAACACAATGATAATTTACATTTATCTCTCCAAAAGCGACAAAGAAAGAAGATAAATAGATTAGTTTAAATAAATGTTTTCACAGGACCAAACCTTTAAACATCCATCCCTCAGAACTGACATCATTCAATCATTAAAAGCCTTTTGATCCATTACATTGAAAAGCAGTCAAAGGCAGTCCAAAAAATGAACAAAAAGGGAATGGAGAAATAACTATTCATAATTAATAGCCTTAGCTCTAGAAAAGTTATTTCACATTTTAGTTATTTAGCAGATGCTCTTATCCAGAGCAACTTACAGTAGTGAGTGCACACATTTTCATACTTCTTTTCTTACTGGTCCCCCGTGGGAATCGAACCCAGACAACCCTGCCGTTGCAAGTGCCATGCTCTACCAACTGAAACACGCCAAACCACTTACAATTCCCACAGAAAGCGTACGTGTTTCTACATTACTGTCTGATTTCATCAAAACGTTGCACAGGGGAAATAAAACAGAGTGATTTTTGTTTTTCTGTGAGTTAGTTAACTAAACATGACGTGAGAGAACTGAGCAGTGTTGTGTAGAAGATGTCTCTGTTGGGTCCTGATGCCTACGAAATCAACCCAGACAGAACCAGACGACCACCAAGTGAACCTTCAGTGATGGGTGGGGTGGATACATAGAGCGAGATGGAGGGGGAGCAGAGAGAGGGAGGAGAGAGAAAGTGTGGGGGAGGAATAGAGAGGGAGAGAAGAGAGACAATGTGCAAGACGGAGAGGGATGGCGAGAGAGGGAGAGTATTTGTGAGGTAAACAGTACAATTCCTCTACATCTGGACAGCTCTCTGTATACATGTACCATTGTGTATAGGGCTACCACCTACCCACACATGATACCCTAGCTACTAGACAAGGTATGTTGTCTTTATCAATTAAAATCCTGATAAATATCTTCCCTCGCTCCATTTATGGAAGATAAGTCCACGCTAAACAAACCTAGTTATTTCCACGATCTCATTTACAGGAGAGCAGGTGTTTTCCCCTACAGGATCATGACCAGTTCATAGGGCTGGGATTCTGGGAATCTGGGATTCTGGGAATCTGGGATTCTGGGATTCTGGGAATCTGGAAACACTAGAACACTAGCACACTAGGCCGCGAGAACACTAAAACACTAGACCACTAGAACACTAGAACACTAGCACACAAGCACAATAGAACACTAGCGCAATAGCACACTAGAACACTAGCCCAATAGAACACTAGCACAATAGAACACTAGCACACTAGAACACTAGCACACTAGAACACTAGACCACTAGAACACTAGAACACTAGACCGCTAGAACACTAGAACACTAGAACACTAGCACACTAGAACACTAGAACACTAGACCACTAGAACACTAGACCACTAGAACACTAGCCCAATAGAACACTAGCCCAATAGAACACTAGCGCAATAGAACACTAGCGCAATAGAACACTAGCACAATAGAACACTAGACAACTAGAACACTAGACCACTAGCACACTAGCACACTAGAACACTAGCACACTAGAACACTAGCACACTAGAACACTAGCACACTAGCACACTAGAACACTAGCACACCTGAACACTAGAACATAGAAACGTGTGGCTTTAAAAGCTTAACTATTTTCCCTTCATCATCCATTAAGAAAAATAGTACCTGCTTTTAAAAATTTTATCCGGTTCCCTGTCAGGTAGAGGGGACGTTTATCCGGTTCCCTGTCAGGTAGAGTGGACGTTTATCCGGTTCCCTGTCAGGTAGAGTGGACGTTTATCCGGTTCCCTGTCAGGTAGAGGGGACGTTTATCCGGTTCCCTGTCAGGTAGAGGGGACGTTTATCCGGTTCCCTGTCAGGTAGAGGGGACGTTTATCCGGTTCCCTGTCAGGTAGAGGGGACGTTTATCCGGTTCCCTGTCAGGTAGAGGGGACGTTTATCCGGTTCCCTGTCAGGTAGAGGGGACGTTTATCCGGTTCCCTGTCAGGTAGAGGGGACGTTTATCCGGTTCCCTGTCAGGTAGAGGGGACGTTTATCCGGTTCCCTGTCAGGTAGAGGGGACGTTTATCCGGTTCCCTGTCAGGTAGAGTGGACGTTTATCCGGTTCCCTGTCAAGTAGAGGAGACGTTTATCCGGTTCCCTGTCAAGTAGAGGAGACGTTTATCCGGTTCCCTGTCAGGTAGAGTGGACGTTTATCCGGTTCCCTGTCAGGTAGAGGAGTCGTTTATCTGGTTCTCTGTCAAGTAGAGGGGACGTTTATCCGGTTCCCTGTAAGGTAGAGGGGACGTTTATCCGGTTCCCTGTCAGGTAGAGGAGACGTTTATCCGGTTCCCTGTCAGGTAGAGGAGATGTTTATCCAGTTCCCTGTCAGGTAGAGACGACACTACAACCTTCACATTTACCCAGCTGGACACCAGACAGCACCTTTTTGTTCTAAGAGTGCACTATCTAGAACCTAAAAGGGTTCTTTGGCTGTCCCCATAGAATAACCCTTTGAAGAACCCTTATTGGTTCCAGGCAGAACCCCTTTGGTTCCAGGTAAAAACCCATTTTGGCTTCCATGTAGAACACATTTCACAGAGAGTACTACATGGAACCCAAAATGATTTTACCTGAAACCAAAAAGGTTATACCTGGAACCAAAATGGGTTCTCCTATTGGGACAGCCGCAGAATCCTTTGGAACCCTTTCTTGTTAGAGTGTAGTCTCCCACAGAAATTAGTGTCAGAGAGACAAGAGAAGAGGAGGTGTGTGTGTGTGGGTTCATTGTAAAAAGTATAACAGCATTGTTCGCCCACGCAACTCTACACTGACACAGGAAGGTCTAGGAGCCACACACACACACACACACACACACTTGTGCGTATAACACAAGAATTCAGCAGCCCTGATCGTTTCCCAGATACATCCTGTGGTATCAGCTCATCTATGCTCCAACCTACTCTCTCTCCTCTCATTGCACTTCTCCTCCAATGGGTTGTGAGAAGGAGGCGAGGAGAGAGGAGCAAGTACGTGAGGAGAGAGGACTTGAGGACGTGAGGAGAGAGGACGTGAGGAGAGAGGAGAAAGGACGTGAGGAGAGAGGAGAAAGGACGTGAGGAGTACAGTATGTTCCCACTGACTCTGTCAGTTCCGGGAAATTAGTGATTGTGTGATTCTGTTGTTGTGTGCCTGTGTGTGCGCATCATCTCGATGTTGTCGACCTCCTGTAGGAACAGACTCCAGCGCCTCCTGTGGCCAAGCATTGAACCAGTCGATGGCTGGAAATTTCCTTCTACGTACCCGCAGCATACTGCCCACCGGAAAGAAATACAGGGACACACACACACACACACACACACACACACACACCTAGGAGCGTCAGCCTACTGCCCCCAGGGGAGAAACACACAGCCGCATACATACTGTAGCACAAGGATGAGGAATGTGTGTGTGTGTGTGTGTGTGTGTGTGTGTGCGCGTGTGTGAGATCCAGCCTCTCAAAGCACCGACCCATGGGAATATATTACCCTCGTTTACTCTGTCCCAAACCCCAGAACGCTCAGCTCAACTAGGAAGGAGAGTCAAGAGGCACCAATCATCAGCAGCATAGCACAGCTAATCCCTGGGCAGCCTGCCTTCACTGAGAGAACAGGGTATAGTGGTTGCACATCAGTAATGTAGTCACACATATAAAAGAGGCTGGCCTACAGTTTAGAAATCAAATAAAGGCATTGTTTGCATACACAGATTTGCAGATGTTATCACAGGTATAGCGAAACGCTTGTGTTTCTAGCTCCAACAGTAATACCTAGCAATATGCTTGTGTTTCTAGCTCCAACAGTAATACCTAGCAATATGCTTGTGTTTCTAGCTCCAACAGTAATACCTAATAATATGCTTGTGTTTCTAGCTCCAACAGTAATACCTAACAATATGCTTGTGTTTCTAGCTACAACAGTACAGTAATACCTAACAATATGCTTGTGTTTCTAGCTCTAACAGTGCAGTAATACCTAACAATGTGCTTGTGTTTCTAGCTCCAACAGTAATACCTAGCAATATGCTTGTGTTTCTAGCTCCAACAGTAATACCTAACAATATGCTTGTGTTTCTAGCTCCAACAGTAATACCTAACAATATGCTTGTGTTTCTAGCTCTAACAGTGCAGTAATACCTAACAATATGCTTGTGTTTCTAGCTCAAACAGTGCAGTAATACCTAACAATATGCTTGTGTTTCTAGCTCAAACAGTACAGTAATACCTAGCAAAAGTTGTGGCTGTATACCCCAACTACAGTGTAAAATATTGGATCACTCACATGTACAGTGTCTAAACCAATAGGGATCTCACCGTTCGTAGACCATTCAGGGCTAAACCAACAGGGATCTCACCGTTCGTAGACCATTCAGGGCTAAACCAATAGGGATCTCACCGTTCGTAGACCATTCAGGGCTAAACCAATAGGGATTATACCGATGACAGACCACTCAGGGTTAAATCAATAGAGAGCTCACCTACAATAGAACTGTCAGATGAGGTTAAGGTATGTAACAGGGAGGTACTACTGACAGGCGAGGACCATGGTGACTGGATGACTCATAATACTGTTTTCTCTGATCGGGACTATCCTCTGTTTCTCTAGGTCTTCATTTGATGTGATATCCTCATACATGTCATTTACAGAGGTTGAAATGTGGCTTTGGCATCACCTCCACAGTAAACGGTGATATAGTGGTAATGTGTAGTGTACTCCCACAACGCCATGGTGACTGGATGCTCCTCTTTGTGACAGAGAGAACTCCCCTCTTATTCAGCTGTCAGATACAGGAAGCGTTGGGCTTTGCTAGACTGAAACCTCAGAGAACAAACTCTATCTTTATATATCGCTCAGGCTTCCCCAGCCTTACCTGATGCCAACAGAATGACATGTAACAATTATCTTACCCAATGTCCCAGCCTTACCTGATGCCAAAATCATGACACATAGCCTTCTTTCCAAATGTCCCAACCCCAATACCAACCCCCTTCCTCTCCCCTACCCAATGTCCCGCTCTCAATCGTACCTGATGCAAAAAGTTAGTTGACCAGAACAAAGAACTTCTCATCTGCCACCTGGGCATTACTCATCAGCAGCACAGTGCCAACATTCTTCACGCCAGCTTTGCGTTGATGTAGAGGGACGCCAGGTTAGTCAGATGTAGAAGGGGGAGGGGAGGAGGAGAGAGGCACAGAGACTGAGCGAGAAAGAGAGAGAGAGAGAGAGAGAGAGAGAGAGAGAGAGAGAGAGAGAGAGAGAGAGAGAGCGTAAACAAGTGCCTGTGTATGTGTGTGTTTGTGTGGGTTCCCCTGTGTGTGTAGGTGTCAGTTCCCTGGCGGTAAGCATGAACAGTGTTTTTGTGATAAACTCTGGGGGGTAGGGAGTCAGGGCGCAGCAGACAGAAAACCATTCAGTTGTTACAATTAGACCCCTCTACTGATTAGTATTCTCTCCTCTCCTTTCCTGTCCTCTCCTCCCCCTCCTTCACCTCTCCACTCCTGTCCTCTCCCTTCCTTTCCTGTCCTCTCCATCTCCATCTCCTCTCCTCCCCCTCCTTCACCTCTCCACTCCTGTCCTCTCCCTTCCTTTCCTGTCCTCTCCATCTCCATCTCCTCTCCTCCCCCTCCTTCACCTCTCCACTCCTGTCCTCTCCCTTCCCTGTCCTCTCCATCTCCTCTCCTCCCCCTCCTTCACCTCTCCACTCCTGCCCTGTCCTCTCCCTTCCTGTCCTCTCCATCTCCTCTCCCTCCTTCACCTCTCCACTCCTGTCCTCTCCATCTCCATCTCCTCTCCTCCCCCTGCTCTAGCCACTGATGTCCAGCCTCAGACTGGCAGGTCACCTAATGATTTTCACTCTCCACATCCTGCTCTGTCTTACTCCGCTGAACTTTGTAAAACGCTGTCCTCAACAGTGTGTGAACGTGCGTGTGCCTGTGCCTGTGTGTGTATGTGGGTGTGTGTGAGTGTACATCCACGTGCGTGCCTGTGCGCGTCCCATTTCTCTGTGTGTAACTTTGTAAAACTCTCCCCTCACAACTTCTCACGGTGTCTGCCTGCAGCTCATCAAAGGCATGCGTGTCTTTGTCCTCCACCACGTTCTCTGTAGACCAGTGAAGGCTCCTCAGAGGAGCAAGGGGAAGACCATCCTCCTCCTCCTCATCATCATCCTCCTCATCCTCTCCACCTCCACCTCCACCTCCACCTCTGATAGGTTGAAGGATGCCCTCCAACCTATCAGATCTCTTGCAGTATGAACTGACACGTTTGCCACCGAATCAAAGGATCAAAGGATGAATCTAGTACTCAAAGCATAACCTACAGCTAGCTAGCACTGCAGTGCATAAAATGTGGTGAGTAGTTGACTCAAAGAGAAGGAAAGACAATAGTTGAACAGCTTTGAACAAATTCATTTCTTAAAAAATTAAGGAGAAGAGAGATAGAGAGAGATACTTCATAATTTTTCACTTTCACTTTCACTTAGCTAGCAAATGCAGCCTACTCAAACACCCGCTCAAACAGAGGGATGCTATGTTAGCTAGCTGGCTATAGCAGAGGGGTGCTATGTTAGCTAGCTGGCTATAACATAGGGATGCTATGTTAGCTAGCTGGATATAGCAGAGGGATGCTATGTTAGCTAGCTGGCTATAACATAGGGATGCTATGTTAGCTAGCTGGCTATAGCAGAGGGATGCTATGTTAGCTAGCTGGCTATAGCAGAGGGATGCTATGTTAGCTGGCTGGCTATAGCAGAGGGATGCTATGTTAGCTAGCTGGCTATAACAGAGGGATGCTATGTTAGCTAGCTGGCTATAACAGGGGGATGCTATGTTAGCTAGCTGGCTATAACAGAGGGATGCCATGTTAGCTAGCTGGCTATAACAGAGGGATGCTATGTTAGCTAGCTGGCTATAACTATCCAACACTGAAACTCTTCTAAGTCAAGGTAAACTGTTGGTTTTACAAATGATTTGCCACCGGGGCCCACCGTTGTAACTGCTAAACTGCTTACTGACTGTACATTGTACTGCATGAATGTAGCCGTTTCACTAACGCATTAGTTCTATTAGCTATGTTGACTATGACGTTACATTAGTTAATATGGTGACAACGATGTAGATATGATTGGTTTGGCTTAGAACGTTTATTTTTATTGCCTGATCAGAGACAGCTGATGTGTTGTGCATGTAAGTTCACAAGCGAAGCGAAAAGGTGAGAGAAGGAGAGTGCATAGACGCGAGAAGGAATACAACGTGGCTGCTATGATAGGGAACTAAGTTTACATGTGCTCAGGGGTGTATTCATTCTGCTGATTCTTTTTGTAAATTGAAGCAAACGGAACAAAATGGGGATAAACATACCTGAATTTGTCCAATAGAAACGCTTGTTTGCAACTGTTGGACCAATGATTACAGTACATTCGGAAAGTATTCAGACCCCTTGACTTTTTCCACATGTTGTTACGTTACAGCTTTATTATAAAATGGATTAAATGTTTTTTCCCCCTCATCAAGCTACACACAAGACCCCATAATAACAAAGAAAAGCAGGTTTTTAGAAGAAAAAAAATACATTTATAAAAAATAAAAACTGAAATATCACATTTACATAAATATTCAGAACCTTTACTCAGTACTTTGTTGAAGCACCTTTGGCGGTGATTACAGCACCAAATCTTCTTGGGTATGACGCTACAAGCTTGGCACACCTGTATTTGGGGAGTTTCTCCCATTCTTCTCTGCAGATCCTCTCAAGCTCTGTCAGGTTGGATGGGTGCGTCGCTGCACAGCTATTTTCAGGTCTCTCCTGAGATGTTCGATCGGGTTCCAGTCTGGGCTCTGGCTGGGCCAGTCAAGGACATTCAGAGACTTGTCCCGAAGCCACTCCTGTGTTGTCTTGGCTGTGTGCTTAGGGTTGTTGTCCTGTTGGAAGGTGAACTTTTGCCCCAGTCTGAAGTCCTGAGCGCTCTGGAGCAGGTTTTCTTCAAGGATCTCTCTGTACTTTGCTTCGTTCATCCTTCCCTCAATCCTGACTAGTCTCCCAGTCCCCTGCCGCTGAACAATATCCTTACAGCATGATGCTGCCACCACCATGCTTCACCGTATGGATGGTGCCAGGTTTCCTCCAGACGTGACGCTTGTCCTTCAGGCCAAAGAGTTACATTTTGTTTACATCAGACCAGAGAATCCATAAGGTGTTTTTTTTTTATCCGTTTTTAAAAATCAGATTTTACTGCTTGCATCAGTTACTTGATGTGGAATAGAGGTCTATGTAGTCGTGGCTCTATGTAGGACTGTATGCCTCCCATAGTCTGTTCTAGACTTGGGGACTGTAAAGACACCTCTTGTGGCATGTATTGTAGGGTATGCATGGGTGTCCGAGCTATGTAGAAGAAAAAGGAACGCACACCTATTTAGTGTTGCCCTGTTCTGAGCCGATTACAATTTTCCTAAGTTCCGTTTTTTTGTGGCACTTGACCACACGACTGAACAGCAGTCAAGGTGCGACAAAACTAGGGCCTGTAGGACCTGCCTTGTTGATAGTGTTGTTAAGAAGGCAGAGCATCGCTTTATTATGGACAGACTTCTCCCCCTCCTAGCTACTACTGTATCAATATGTTTTGACCATGACAGTGTACAATCTTGGAAGTCATCTCAACTAGCTCAACTTCCACATTATTCATTACAAGATTTAGTTGAGGTTTAGGATTTAGTGAATGTTTTGTCCCAAATACAATGCTTTTAGTTTTAGAAATATTTACAGCTAATTTATTCCTTGCCACCCACTCTGAAACCAACTGCAGCTCTTTGTTAAGTGCTGCAGTCATTTCAGACACTGTAGTAGCTGACGTGTGTAGTGTTGAGTCATCCGCATATATAGACACACTGGCCTTACTCAAAGTCAGTGGCATGTCGTCAGTAAAAATTGAAAAAACAAGGGGCCTAAACAGCTACCCTGGGGAATTCCTGATTATACCTGGATTATGTTTGAGAGGCTTTGTTTGACACCCTCTGTTCTGTTAGACAAGTAACTCTTTATCCACATTATCGCAGGGGGTGTAAAGCCATAACACGTACCTGGATTATGTTTGAGAGGCTTCCATTAAAGAACACCCTCTATGTTCTGTTAGACAAGTAACTCTTTATCCACATTATAGCAAGGGGTGTAAAGCCATAACACGTAAGTTTTCCCAGCAGCAGGCTATGATCGATAATGCCATAAGTTGCACTGAATTCTAACAAGACAGCCCCCACAATCATTTTATCATAAATTTTTCAGCCAATCATCAGTAATTTGTGTAAGTGCTGTGATTGTTGAGTGTTCTTCCCTATAAGCGTGCTGAAAGTCTGTTTTCAATTTGTTTACTGTGGAATAGCATTGTATCTGGTCAAACACAATTTTTTCCAGAAGTTTATTAAGGGTTGGTAACAGGCTGATTGGCAGGCTATTTGAGCCAGAGTGGCTTCCATCTGGCCAGGAGTGGCTTCCGTCTGGCCACTCTACGATAAAGGCCTGTATGGTGGAGTGCTCTAGAGAAGGTTGTCCTTCTGGAAGGTTCTCCTATCTCCACAGAGGAACTCTGGATCTCTGTCAGAGTGACCATCAGGTCACCTCCCTGACCAAGGCCCTTCTCCACCGATTGCTCAGTTTGGCCAGGCAGCCAGATCTAGGAAGAGTCTTGGTGGTTCCATAATTCTTCCATGTAAGAATGATGGAGGCCACTGTGCTCTTAGGGACCTTCAATGCTGCAGTCATTTTTTGGTACCCTTCCTCAGATCTGTGCCTTGACACAATCTTGTCTCGGACCTCTACGGACAATTCCTTCGACCTCATTTCTTGGTTTTTGCTCTATCATGCACTGTCAACTGTGGGACCTTATATAGACAGGGGGGTGCCTTTCCAAATCATGTCCAACCAATTGAATTTACCACAGGTAAATTTCCAATTAACCTCTTGCGACAAGCAAACCTGTATCCGGGAGAGTAATCATAGCGTCAAATGCATTAGCATAATGCAGAGGACATAAATACCCCTAGAAACTTTTCCTATTCATGAAAATCGCAAATGAAATGAAATAAATATATTCAAACACAAGCTTAGGCTTGTGTTAACAACACTGTCATCTCAGATTTTCTAAATATACGTTACAGCCAACGCTAGACAAGCATTTGTGTAAGTTTATCATGGCATAATGCTATGCTAGCTCTGCTGGCAGCAGGCAACATTTTCACGAAAATAAGAAAAGAAACCAAATTAAATCATTTACCTTTGAAGAACTTCAGATGCTTTCACTCAGGAGACTCCCAGTTAGATAGCAAATGTTCCTTTTTTCCAAAAATATTATTTTTGTAGGCGAAATAGCTCCCGTTTCTTCATCCTGCTTGGCTGAGAAATCGACCGGAAAATGCTGCAACTATAACGCCAAACTCGTTTCAAAATTTGCTCCATAATATCGACAGAAACACGGCAAACGTTGTTTAGGATCCATCTTCATGTCACGGTTTTCTTTATGTGAAAGAGAGTCAGACCAAAATGCGGCGTGGCTATTGCGATCCATGTTTAATAGGACAAAGTAAACACGATCAAATACAAAAACAAAGAAACGAAAACCGAAACAGCCTAAGACTGGTGCAAGGTAACACAGCGACAGACCAAGGACATCAGGACACTAAGGACAATCACCCACAAAACCCAACACCAAACAGGCTACCTAAATATGGTTCCCAATCAGAGACAATGACGAACACCTGCCTCTGATTGAGAACCATATCAGGCCAAGCATAGAACTAGACAAACTAGACATGTAACATAGAATGCCCACTCAGCTCACACCCTGACCAACCAAAACATAGAAACATACAAAGCAAAACATGGTCAGGGTGTGACACTTCAAGGTGTTTTTAACATATATATTCGATAATATATCCGTCGAGGCAATTGTTTTCTCATAAGAAGCGATTGGAAAAATAGCTACCTCAGTATTTTACGCGAGATTTTCTGCGGGAGACACCATGTGACCACATGCTATATATGGTCCCTTACAGCCATTCTTCAATGGAAATGCCTAAAAAGACGTCACAATGCTTTAGACACCTTGGGGAATACGTGGAAAACGTAAGCTCATTCGTAGCTCATTCACAGCCATATAAGGAGTCATTGGCATGAGGCGGTTTCAAAAAATGCGGCACTTCCTGGTTGGATTTTTATCTGGGTTTCGCCTGTAACATCAGTTCTGTGGCACTCACAGACAATATCTTTGCAGTTTTGGAAACGTCAGAGTGTTTTCTTACCAAAGCTGTCAATTATATGCATAGTCGAGCATCTTTTCGTGACAAAATATCTTGTTTAAAACGGGAACGTTTTTCATCCAAAATGTTTAATAGCGCCCCCTAATGCATAACTGGTTTTAACTGGTCTCAAGGATGATAAATGGAAACAGGATGCAACTGAGCTCAATTTCGAGTCTCATAGCAAAGGGTCTGAATATGTATTTCTATAGTTTTTTTATACAATTGCAAACATTTCTAAAAATCTGTTTTCGCTTTGTCATTATGGGGTATTGTGTGTAGATTTATGAAGAAAACGTGAATTTAATTAATTTTAGAATAAAGCTGTAACGTACCAAAATGTGGAAAAAGTCAAGTGGTCTGAATGCACTGTACACCCTATATCAGCTAGATGCAAGCAAGAGTGTGCAAGGCATTATTGAATGTGTCACTGTCTGTCCATGTGTCACTGTCTGTCACCTCAAATTTTACTCTCGGCCTGTGTGCACCTACGTTGTAAACTTTCATTCATTGGCTAGGTTGTAGCAACCTCATGATGGGTATAGGGAAAATGAGAGTATCCTATCGCCGTTACATTGAACTGGCAGACTTGAATATGAATGGCAGTCATCTAATATGCTGTAATAGAAATAAGGCCATGCTCATAAAAAATTTATCGTCCTCCCTCATCTTAACCGGCACCGACCGTCACTGGTGTGGACACGGTTTGACTCATGTAAGTAGATCTTCACCATTGTGTCTCTGTAGACGTGGTTGGACTCGTGGAAGTTGATCTTCACCATATTGTCTCTTTAAGCCCTTCAGACACACTGGTACAGAACAGAATATCCCCGACGGGACAGGAGAGGAGATATTCATTGGATACCAGATAAAGTAAATGTATACCTTAGGGATCAGATTCTGTAAGATAGAGCGGAGTAAGTCAGACACTGTTTGGTCGAGATGCTGGAAGAAAGGGAGTGAGAGAAAGTGAGATCAGGGATTTTTATGATTCCATTTATTTTAAAAAACTATATTTCAATGGGACTTCTTTGTTTGATTTCAAATTATATATTCTATGGAATGACTGAAGACTGTTAAGAGAAAAGTAGTTCATAAATGTATGACTATTTGTCGTACTTCACTTTTCACATACTAAACGTTGGCATCTCCTACACCCTCCCAAATGAACAAATATCACATCAACTTCAGAGCAATCAGCCAATACCTTCCAACAAATGAATGAATAACTAATCTAAGAAGATGTGCTTTGCTCTGGAGGAGCTAAACACTAACATTGTGCCACAGAAGGAGATAGTCACCCTGCCAAGTCATCCATGTCTCAGTGTAATCCCATCGCCTCTCCCAGCAGCTGCCTTGGCATGAGAAATGGGCCTGGTGATGCCCTGGCTCTGTTTGTTCCTCTCTGTGCCCCATGCCTGTGGGAGGAAGCACAAAAACGAACAGATGTTGAGTGTTCCAGGCAGCAGGACGACGTATGAAACAATCAAAGTGGTCAGCATCACCTAACGCGTTACAGCCAACTGAATCCAATCTGTCAGCATATTGGACCAGATCAAGACAACTGTCTACTGAATCTGGTCGGTTCAAGGGGGGCGCGTGTGTGAAATGACTTCCTCTCCTTCCCCTCCAGTCATACTTTGGCAGTCCCCCCCTGTATTTTTCTCCCCCCTTTCATTATCCTGAGGATAGGGGTGGGTATTTGAGACAGCTGTCTAGACTGGTCTGGTTTGATGCTTGTTTCCTGGGATGGGTATATGAGACAGCTGTCAAGACTGGTCTGGTCTGATGATTGTTTCCTGGGATGGGTAAATGAGTCAGAGCTGTCTGGACTGGTCTGGTTTGATGATTGTTTCCTGGGATGGGTATATGAGTCAGAGCTGTCTGGACTGGTCTGGTTTGATGATTGTTTCCTGGGATGGGTATATGAGTCAGAGCTGTCTGGACTGGTCTGGTTTGATGCTTGTTTCCTGGTATGGGTATATGAGTCAGAGCTGTCTGGACTGGTCTTGTTTGATGCTTGTTTCCTGGGATGGGTATGTGAGAGAAATGTCTGGACTGGTGGCTTGTTTTCACTCCTCTCTGACAACCAGCCGCTCTGGGTTCCAAAAAATGCCTCTCCTCCTCCCTATCTAACTGATACAGCTGTTGTCCTCCTCTAGACAGATAATGCCTCTCCTCCTCCATAGCTAACTGATACGGCTGCATGTCCTCCTCTGGGAAGACAGTATAATTCAGTAGACTGAGTTCACCCTCCTGCCCATGCTGAAATAACTTTCTCTCTCCTGTTCTCCCTCTCCTTTTCTCCTTCCCTCCTCCCCCTCTCCCACCCATCGCTCTTCCCCTCCTTCATTCCCCCTCTCCTTCTGTCTTCCAGAGCTCGTTTACAGTGAAGTTCGCTAGACAGATCCCTATTATGCCCGCCGGCCTCGTACGGCAGAAAAACAAACGATAGAAACGAACGCTGTCTAACAGGCCAGTGCTGGGGAATGCAGCTCTGACAGCACCTCCCTATAGGACCACAGTGTGATTGTCTTGTCCTATTATGAGGGATGTGGCTACTGGCATCCAGTTAACTATCAAACATCATCATGTCCCAATAGGACGATGGTTTGTATCTGTCATAATATTAAGCTAGATCTGGTTTTGAGTTGATGTCAGGGAGGTAACTATGACAACATAGAAAAATATGCTGAAAGTATTTATTGATAGACTTGTGGTTGTATTTCGATCAATAAGAGACAAAAGGCAAACCGAAGTGACAGAGAGGAGGGAGGATATCGGAGAAATCAACTGCTAATTTCTCAGCGGAACCTCATCAATACAACCTTTTGACAACTACCTTGAGGAATGTCACTACTGGAAAATATAACGATTTATAGTGAAGAGAAGAAATGCTTGAATGTTGTCTGAACAGCTCTCTTTTCAGGTTGCTCAGCTTGATTTTGCTCATTCACGCTGATGATAATGAGGTAGTATTCACCTTGGGCGGGTGTACTGGTGGTTCCAGCGTTTACAAGAGAAACTAAATTAACTGTTGCTTCATTAAAAGTCGCACAACTGTGGTTTCGACAGGAGAGGTGAACATCATTGCCATAGAATACATACCAAGCTGTAATGTTTGGCATTGCAATGGTTGGACCTTCCTGACTTTTTAGCTGAAATACTTACTAGTCCCGACTTACTAGGCATTTGTCAACTCATTAGGTGAAACACTAAATGTCAGAGAACAATAATGGTTTAATGTTCTCCTGAGACTTACCCTGGTTGTTTACCCAAAAAGTCTCAGACTTTTGTGTTCCCACCCCCACAGCCTGGCTCCAGTGTCTCATTGGGCCATAGCCTCAGTGGACCTGCTCTAACTGGGAGCTAATGACAGGTCACTGGGACTTTTCAGTAACATTTACATAACAATGGCTAACTGTGAACGTGGTTTAACACATCCCATGGTTAACACCTTCTCACAAAGCAATTTTCTTAATGATGCAGAGGTTGTTGATTCTACTCACCCCAAGTCTTTAGTGTGACCCTCCTATTGCAAACAGTTCCCCTAAAAATAACACTAGAGCTTTCATTACATACACACTAGTGTGGGCTAAGTCTGAGGTGAAAATGCCCCATCAGACGGTTCTTAAACTTTTGAGGACCGATGTCTTCGTCACATAAAGAACTTCCCTTCTTAAAACAGAGGACAAACAGATACGATTGACTGTGAACTGGATTGTGTGAGTAGGCAACATGTCTCTTCAACCCAGTGTTAGTTATGTTTATTTTACTTCACCTTTATTTAACTTCTTGGTGACAGGTGGCAGTATTTTCACGCCCGGTTGAAATGCATGCCCAAATTCAACTAACTGCTACTCATCCCCAGAAGATAAGATATGCATATTATTAGTAGATTTGGATAGAAAACACTCTGAAGTGTCTAAAACTGTTTGAATCATGTCTGTGAGTCTAACATAACTTATTTAGCAGGCGAAACCCAGAGGACAAACCATTCAGATAGCAATCTTCTGTCCCTAGAGCTAGCTAGCAGCCCTCTGGCCCTGGAGCGAGTTAGCAGCCCTCTGGCCCTGGAGCGAGTTAGCAGCCCTCTGGCCCTGGAGCGAGTTAGCAGCCCTCTGGCCCTGGAGCGAGTTAGCAACCCTCTGTCCCTGGAGCTAGCTAGCAACCCTCTGGCCCTGGAGCGAGTTAGCAACCCTCTGGCCCTGGAGCGAGTTAGCAACCCTCTGGCCCTGGAGCGAGTTAGCAACCCTCTGGCCCTGGAGCTAGCGAGCAACCCTCTGGCCTTAAATCGAGTTAGCAACCCTCTGGCCCTGGAGCTAGCTAGCAATCCTCTGGCGCTGGAGCTAGCTAGCAATCCTCTGGCCCCGGAGCTAGCTTTCAGCTGAATTGTCCAAATATATGAAGGGAAAGGTTCAAAAGAGAACTCAGGGCTGTGTCTGAGACATCTCTGACATTGTCCTTATTACCCTGACTGAAAAACAACAAGGAAGAGTCATCCTCTGCTCTCTCTCTCTTTCACCTCTCTCCCTCTCCCTCTACTCGCTTAACACCGGTGACACTACGTAGACCCTTTGGAAGAGAACGCAGACTTCAAACCCCTTAGAACAGAACGCAGACTTCAAACCCTTAAGAACAGAACGCAGACTTCAACTAAACACACAGCAAGGAGACTCTTCAAAGTTCAAAAAGTTCAATGAGTTCTAGCCCCGTCAGGCCCCTAACTATTGAAATCAACTCTGTACTGTCATCAACGTTTATCAAAGGTCTTAAAAGAGGGTCACCATGGCTGGAGTCCAGGCTGTGTAATTATAGATAATAATCTCTCCAGTGTTGAATCTGTAGTCCCTCATTGTTAAAGGTGTGATTAGAATAACTCATATAATTGCTAATCTTCAACTGATTATAAGGCTGATGATTATGAATCACTGAGAAGCTGTTCTTTTGAAGTATGGCTTACTGTACAGTCCACCGTTCTGCATGCACATTTCATAAAAGAATAGGAGTGTGACTAAAACAGTTCCAAAGCTTGGAGGACTTCTGAAAACTAAAGTACCATGGTTGAATGTCTTAGAGTATTAGTGGTGTGTTAAATGAGAGTCTTTGCCCTCCTGGAACCCCTGAGGATCCTGACTGAAATATGGCCCATAGCTTCTCTCTCTTGACAGCTGTAGAGGTTACAGTATAATCTAATATTCATTTAAATAGATTAAATCACTATGAAAACCCCGGAGAGCAAATCCATTCTTCCCTATTTTCTGCTAATTTCAACCTTATTTCTCAACATAAGGCCCACCTTACTAAATCAATAATAATTTAGATGAGAAATTAGTTACAGTACTTTGATTTTTACTGCCTGGGGTGCAACAAAATTCTCAGAATACAAACTTTGATAGAGTATATTAAAAAAGTATTAGAGATGGGTTTTGAGTGCACATGACAAACAGTTTGACTGCTGGAATTTTAATGGAACGATTCATGAATGAAGGAGAAAATGAAGGAAGTTTTTAGCACACCTAACTGGTTATTATTATAATTATTATTCACAACAGGCATGTAATGGATCGTCAATGCTTCTCTACCAGCATTCAACATTAATCCACATGTATTTCTACGTGTTGGAGAGGTCTCTGAGGTTGAAGATGAAGGTTGAAGATGTAGTGGAACTTGACAGGCAAGGAGAGAGCACCCTCCACTCCAGGGAAGGAGATAACACCCTCCACTCCAGAGAAGTAGAGAACACCCTCCACTCCAGAGAAGTAGAGAACACCCTCCACTCCAGGGAAGGAGAGAACACCCTCCACTCCAGGGAAGGAGATAACACCCTCCACTCCAGGGAATGAGAGAACACCCTCCACTCCAGGGAAGGAGATAACACCCTCCACTCCAGGGAAGGAGATAACACCCTCCACTCCAGGGAAGGAGATAACACCCTCCACTCCAGGGAAGGAGATAACACCCTCCACTCCAGGGAAGTAGAGAACACCCTCCACTCCAGGGAAGGAGAGAACACCCCCCACTCCAGGGAAGGAGATAACACCCTCCACTCCAGGGAAGTAGAGAGCACCCTCCACTCCAGGGAAGTAGAGAGCACCCTCCACTCCAGGGAAGTAGAGAGGACCCTCCACTCCAGGGAAGTAGAGAACACCCTCCACTCCAGGGAAGTAGAGAACACCCTCCACTCCAGGAAATGAGAGAACACCCTCCACTCCAGGGAAGGTGAGAACACCCTCCACTCCAGGGAAGGAGAGAACACCCTCTACTCCAGGGAATGAGAGAACACCCTCCACTCCAGGGAAGGTGAGAACACCCTCCACTCCAGGGAAGGAGATAACACCCTCCACTCCAGGGAAGGAGATAACACCCTCCACTCCAGGGAAGGAGATAACACCCTCCACTCCAGGGAAGGAGAGAACACCCTCCACTCCAGGGAAGGAGAGAACACCCTCCACTCCAGGGAAGTAGAGAACACCCTTCACTCCAGGGAAGGAGATAACACCCTCCACTCCAGGGAATGAGAGAACACCCTCCACTCCAGGAAAGGAAAGAACACCCTCTACTCCAGGGAAGGTGAATGAGAGAACACCCTCCACTCCAGGGAAGGAGATAACACCCTCCACTCCAGGGAAGGAGATAACACCCTCCACTCCAGGGAAGGAGATAACACCCTCCACTCCAGGGAAGGAGATAACACCCTCCACTCCAGGGAAGGAGATAACACCCTCCACTCCAGGGAAGGAGAGAACACCCTCCACTCCAGGGAAGGAGAGAACACCCTCCACTCCAGGGAAGGAGATAACACCCTTCACTCCAGGGAATGAGAGAACACCCTCCACTCCAGGGAATGAGAGAACACCCTCCACTCCAGGGAAGGAGATAACACCCTCCACTCCAGGGAAGGAGATAACACCCTCCACTCCAGGGAAGGAGATAACACCCTCCACTCCAGGGAAGGAGAGAACACCCTCCACTCCAGGGAAGGAGAGAACACCCTCCACTCCAGGGAAGGAGGGAACACCCTCCACTCCAGAGAAGTAGAGAACACCCTCCACTCCAGGGAAGTAGAGAACACCCTCCACTCCAGGGATGGATAGTGTGTGTGTGTGTGTGTGTGTGTACCTGCAGTTGTAAGTTAGAACGCTGTGGACCTCCTTAAGCAGCAGCTTACTCCTGTCATACGTGAGGACAAACAGACACACATTCTGTACACATGCGCACATGTAACAGTATAATTTTAAACCGTCCCCTCGCCCATACCCGGGCGCGAACCAGGGACCTTCTGCACACATCAACAACTGACGCCTACGAAGCGTCGTTACCCATCGCTCCACAAAAGCCGCGGCCCTTGCAGAGCAAGGGGAACTACTACTTCAAGGTCTCAGAGCAAGTGACGTCACTGATTGAAACGCTATTTAGCGCCCACGCTAACTAAGCTAGCCGTTTCACATCCGTTACACACACACACACACACACACACACACACCTCTGTGACCGTGTCTAGAACACATACCTCTGTGACCATGTCTAGAACACACACCTCTGTGACCATGTCTAAAACACACACCTCTGTGACCGTGTCTAAAACACACACACCTCTGTGACCGTGTCTAAAACACACACACCTCTGTGACCATGTCTAAAACACACACCTCTGTGACCATGTCTAAAACACACACCTCTGCGACCATGTCTAAAACACACACACCTCTGTGACCGTGTCTAAAACGCACACCTCTGTGACCGTGTCTAAAACGCACACCTCTGTGTCTGTGTCTAAAACGCACACCTCTGTGTCTGTGTCTAAAACACACACACAAACCTCTGTGACCGTGTCTAAAACACACACCTCTGTGACTGAAGAAATGCTCTGCAGTGAGCCAGGTGAACTGAATGACAGAACAATTATTGGACTAACTCACTGCAGTAGGTTTGCTCTAGTGTGGTTAGCCAGGCAGTACCCTCTTGAAAATAACAGTGTACAGTAGCTTGGAACCAATGGAACATCGTTCTTTTCCATAAAATAAGTGTCAAGTTCCGTCGGTGATAAAAATACATTGTTGTACTGTACATAAAACGTAAAGAATTCATCTACTGTATGACAGTATATTACCCATGAGGACTTGAGGTTCCATTCATCTACTGTATGACAGTATATTACCCATGAGGACTTGAGGTTCCATTCATCTACTGTATGACAGTATATTACCCATGAGGACTTGAGGTTCCATTAATTTAATGTATGTCAGTATATTACCCATGAGGACTTGAGGTTCCATTCATCTACTGTATGACAGTATATTACCCATGAGGACTTGAGGTTTCATTAATTTAATGTATGTCAGTATATTACCCATGATGACTTGAGGTTCCATTCATCTACTGTATGTCAGCATATTACCCATGATGACTTGAGGTTCCATTCATTTACTGTATGACAGTATATTACCCATGATGACTTGAGGTTCCATTCATCTACTGTATGACAGCATATTACCCATGATGACTTGAGGTTCCATTCATCTACTGTATGACAGCATATTACCCATGAGGACTTGAGGTTCCATTAATTTACTGAATGACAGTATATTACCCATGAGGACTTGAGGTTCCATTCATCTACTGTATGACAGTATATTACCCATGATGACTTGAGGTTCCATTCATCTACTGTATGTCAGCATATTACCCATGATGACTTGAGGTTCCATTCATTTAATGTATGTCAGCATATTACCCATGATGACTTGAGGTTCCATTAATCTACTGTATGTCAGCATATTACCCATGAGGACTTGAGGTTCCATTCATTTTCTGTATGACAGCATATTACCCATGATGACTTGAGGTTCCATTCATCTACTGTATGACAGCATATTACCCATGAGGACTTGAGGTTCCATTCATCAAAAGCACTTAGGCTGTCTCCATAAGGGTGGAGGAGAAGGGGGCTCATATGTGAAATCTATTTGCGGTGAACCATATACTGACTGTGTGTGTGTGTGTGTGTGTGTGTGTGTGTGTGTGTGAGTGTGTGTGTGTGTGTGCTAGTTCTCACTCGTGGTTGTAGTCCAGGTGTTGTCGTATGTGTGTGTGCGGCTGCATGGTGCCTAAGGTGTCACCTCTGACATGTTCATGTCGTCTATGAAGTAAACCAACCTCCTGCTGCCTGGAAGACACAGTTACCGACCTCCTTCTCCAGGGGCTCGTCCAACACCGCTGCACAGGAGAGAAGGAAGGAAAGAGAAAGGGTTGAGGAGGTTGAGTGGAAAAATGGACGAAAGAGGATGAGTGTAGATGGAGGGAATGGGGAGAGCAGACCATTCCCTACCCTGTAGCAGACCATTCCCTACTCTGTAGCAGACCATTCCCTACTCTGTAGCAGACCATTCCCTACTCTGTAGCAGACCATTCCCTACTCTGTAGCAGACCATTCCCTACTCTGTAGCAGACCATTCCCTACCCTGTAGCAGACCATTCCCTACTCTGTAGCAGACCATTCCCTACTCTGTAGCAGACCATTCCCTACCCTGTAGCAGACCATTCCCTACTCTGTAGCAGACCATTCCCTACCCTGTAGCAGACCATTCCCTACTCTGTAGCAGACCATTCCGTACCCTGTAGCAGACCATTCCCTACCCTGTAGCAGACCATTCCCTACTCTGTAGCAGACCATTCCCTACTCTGTAGCAGACCATTCCCTACTCTGTAGCAGACCATTCCCTACTCTGTAGCAGACCATTCCCTACTCTGTAGCAGACCATTCCCTACCCTGTAGCAGACCATTCCCTACTCTGTAGCAGACCATTCCCTACTCTGTAGCAGACCATTCCCTACCCTGTAGCAGACCATTCCCTACTCTGTAGCAGACCATTCCCTACCCTGTAGCAGACCATTCCCTACTCTGTAGCAGACCATTCCGTACCCTGTAGCAGACCATTCCCTACCCTGTAGCAGACCATTCCCTACTCTGTAGCAGACCATTCCCTACTCTGTAGCAGACCATTCCCTACTCTGTAGCAGACCATTCCCTACCCTGTAGCAGACCATTCCCTACTCTGTAGCAGACCATTCCCTACTCTGTAGCAGACCATTCCCTACTCTGTAGCAGACCATACCCTACCCTGTAGCAGACCATTCCCTACTCTGTAGCAGACCATTCCCTACTCTGTAGCAGACCATTCCCTACCCTGTAGCAGACCATTCCCTATGCTGTAGCAGACCATTCCCTACTCTGTAGCAGACCATTCCCTACCCTGTAGCAGACCATTCCCTACCCTGTAGCAGACCATTCCCTACTCTGTAGCAGACCATTCCCTACTCTGTAGCAGACCATTCCCTACTCTGTAGCAGACCATTCCCTACTCTGTAGCAGACCATTCCCTACTCTGTAGCAGACCATACCCTACCCTGTGGCAGACCATTCCCTACTCTGTAGCACACCATTCCCTACTCTGTAGCAGACCATTCCCTACTCTGTAGCAGACCATTCCCTACTCTGTAGCAGACCATTCCCTACTCTGTAGCAGACCATTCCCTACTCTGTAGCAGACCATTCCCTACCCTGTGGCAGACCATTCCCTACTCTGTGGCAGACCATTCCTTACCCTGTAGCAGACCATTCCCTATCCTGTATCAAACCATTCCTTACCCTGTATCAAACCATTCCTTACCCTGTAGCATGGCAGAGGTTGTGTAATAGTTAAAGTGGATATTTTTTATCATGAATTTCTCCGGGTCCATTGGTCCCAGTATGTCTCCGACCAGAACAGACTTCCCAGTACCGGCATTCCCAATCAGCATGATGGGTCGGCAACATTCCGGGAGACAATCCATGAAGTAAAGGGCAAATATAGTCTCTGTAGTGTGGACCAGACATGCCTGGGGAGATGATGGTGTCTCTAATATGGACCAGACATGTCTGGGGAGATGATGGTGTCTCTAATATGGACCAGACATGTCTGGGGAGATGATGGTGTCTGTAATGTGGACCAGACATGACTGGGGAGATGATGGTGTCTATAGTGTTGACCAGACATGCCTGGGGAGATGATGGTGTCTATAGTGTGGACCAGACATGCCTGGGGAGATGATGGTGTCTATAGTGTGGACCAGACATGCCTGGGGAGATGATGGTGTCTGTAATATGGACCAGACATGCCTGGGGAGAGGATGGTGTCTCTAATATGGACCAGACATGCCTGGGGAGATGATGGTGTCTATAGCGTGGACCAGATATGCCTGGGGAGATGATGGTGTCTGTAGTGTGGACCAGACATGCCTGGGGAGATGATGGTGTCTCTAATATGGACCAGACATGTCTGGGGAGATGATGGTGTCTCTAATATGGACCAGACATGTCTGGGGAGATGATGGTGTCTGTAATGTGGACCAGACATGACTGGGGAGATGATGGTGTCTGTAGTGTGGACCAGACATGCCTGGGGAGATGATGGTGTCTATAGTGTGGACCAGACATGCCTGGGGAGAGGATGGTGTCTATAGTGTGGACCAGACATGCCTGGGGAGATGATGGTGTCTCTAATATGGACCAGACATGCCTGGGGAGAGGATGGTGTCTCTAATATGGACCAGACATGCCTGGGGAGATGATGGTGTCTATAGTGTGGACCAGACATGCCTGGGGAGATGATGGTGTCTCTAATATGGACCAGACATGCCTGGGGAGAGGATGGTGTCTCTAATATGGACCAGACATGCCGGGGGAGATGATGGTGTCTGTAATATGGACCAGACATGCCTGGGGAGATGATGGTGTCTGTAATATGGACCAGACATGCCTGGGGAGATGATGGTGTCTCTAATATGGACCAGACATGCCTGGGGAGATGATGGTGTCTCTAATATGGACCAGACGAGCCTGGGGAGAGGATGGTGTCTCTAATATGGACCAGACATGCCTGGGGACATGATGATGTTTCTAATATGGACCAGACATGCCTGGGGAGATGATGGTGTCTTTAATATGGACCAGACATGCCTGGGGAGATGATGGTGTCTCTAATATGAACCAGACATGCCTGGGGAGATGATGGTGTCTCTAATATGGACCAGACATGCCTAGGGAGATGATGGTGTATCTAATATGGACCAGACATGCCTGGGGAGATGATGGTGTCTCTAATATGGACCAGACATGCCTGGGGAGATGATGGTGTCTCTAATATGGACCAGACATGCCTGGGGAGATGATGGTGTCTCTAATATGGACCAGACATGCCTGGGGAGATGATGGTGTCTCTAGTGTGGACCAGACATGCCTGGGGAGAGGATGGTGTCTGTAGTGTGGACCAGACATGCCTGGGGAGATGATGGTGTCTCTAATATGGACCAGACATGCCTGGGGAGATGATGGTGTCTGTAGTGTGGACCAGACATGTCTGGGGAGAGGATGGTGTCTCTAATGTGGACCAGACATGCCTGTGGAGATGATGGTGTCTGTAGTGTGGACCAGACATGCCTGTGGAGATGGTGTCTGTAGTGTGGACCAGACATGCCTGGGGAGAGGATGGTGTCTATAGTGTGGACCAGACATGTCTGGGGAGAGGATGGTGTCTGTAGTGTGGACCAGACATGCCTGGGGAGATGATGGTGTCTGTAGTGTGGACCAGACATGCCTGGGGAGATGATGGTGTCTGTAGTGTGGACCAGACATTCCTGGGGAGATGATGGTGTCTAAATTGTGGACCAGACATGCCTGGGGAGATGATGGTGTCTATAGTGTGGACCAGACATGCCTGGGGAGATGATGGTGTCTGTAATATGGACCAGACATGCCTGGGGAGAGGATGGTGTCTCTAATATGGACCAGACATGCCTGGGGAGATGATGGTGTCTATAGTGTGGACCAGACATGCCTGGGGAGATGATGGTGTCTCTAATATGGACCAGACATGCCTGGGGAGAGGATGGTGTCTCTAATATGGACCAGACATGCCGGGGGAGATGATGGTGTCTGTAATATGGACCAGACATGCCTGGGGAGATGATGGTGTCTCTAATATGGACCAGACATGCCTGGGGAGATGATGGTGTCTCTAATATGGACCAGACGAGCCTGGGGAGAGGATGGTGTCTCTAATATGGACCAGACATGCCTGGGGACATGATGATGTTTCTAATATGGACCAGACATGCCTGGGGAGATGATGGTGTCTTTAATATGGACCAGACATGCCTGGGGAGATGATGGTGTCTCTAATATGAACCAGACATGCCTGGGGAGATGATGGTGTCTCTAATATGGACCAGACATGCCTGGGGAGATGATGGTGTCTCTAATATGGACCAGACATGCCTGGGGAGATGATGGTGTCTCTAATATGGACCAGACATGCCTGGGGAGATGATGGTGTCTCTAATATGGACCAGACATGCCTGGGGAGATGATGGTGTCTCTAATATGGACCAGACATGCCTGGGGAGATGATGGTGTCTCTAGTGTGGACCAGACATGCCTGGGGAGAGGATGGTGTCTGTAGTGTGGACCAGACATGCCTAGGGAGATGATGGTGTCTCTAATATGGACCAGACATGCCTGGGGAGATGATGGTGTCTGTAGTGTGGACCAGACATGTCTGGGGAGAGGATGGTGTCTCTAATGTGGACCAGACATGCCTGTGGAGATGATGGTGTCTGTAGTGTGGACCAGACATGCCTGTGGAGATGGTGTCTGTAGTGTGGACCAGACATGCCTGGGGAGAGGATGGTGTCTATAGTGTGGACCAGACATGTCTGGGGAGAGGATGGTGTCTGTAGTGTGGACCAGACATGCCTGGGGAGATGATGGTGTCTGTAGTGTGGACCAGACATGCCTGGGGAGATGATGGTGTCTGTAGTGTGGACCAGACATTCCTGGGGAGATGATGGTGTCTAAATTGTGGACCAGACATGCCTGGGGAGATGATGGTGTCTATAGTGTGGACCAGACATGCCTGGGGAGAGGATGGTGTCTATAGTGTGGACCAGACATGCCTGGGGAGATGATGGTGTCTATAGTGTGGACCAGACATGCCTGGGGAGAGGATGGTGTCTATAGTGTGGACCAGACATGTCTGGGGAGAGGATGGTGTCTATAGTGTGGACCAGACATGCCTGGGGAGATGATGGTGTCTCTAATATGGACCAGACATGCCTGGGGAGATGATGGTGTCTCTAGTGTGGACCAGACATGCCTGGGGAGAGGATGGTGTCTGTAGTGTGGACCAGACATGCCTGGAGAGAGGATGGTGTCTATAGTGTGGACCAGACATGCCTGGGTAGAGGATGGTGTCTGTAATATGGACCAGACATGCCTGGGGAGAGGATGGTGTCTCTAATGTGGACCAGACATGCCTGTGGAGATGATGGTGTCTGTAGTGTGGACCAGACATGCCTGTGGAGATGATGGTGTCTGTAGTGTGGACCAGACATGTCTGGGGAGATGATGGTGTCTATAGTGTGGACCAGCCATGCCTGGGAAGATGATGGTGTCTGTAGTGTGGACCAGACATGCCTGGGGAGATGATGGTGTCTGTAGTGTGGACCAGACATGCCTGGGGAGATGATGGTGTCTGTGTTGTGGACCAGACATGCCTGGGGAGATGATGGTGTCTGTAGTGTGGACCAGACATGCCTGGGGAGATGATGGTGTCTGTAGTGTGGACCAGACATGCCTGGGGAGAGGATGGTGTCTGTAATATGGACCAGACATGCCTGGGGAGAGGATGGTGTCTATAGTGTGGACCAGACATGTCTGGGGAGAGGATGGTGTCTATAGTGTGGACCAGACATGTCTGGGGAGAGGATGATGTCTGTAGTGTGGACCAGACATGCCTGGGGAGATGATGGTGTCTGTAGTGTGGACCAGACATGTCTGGGGAGAGGATGGTGTCTATAGTGTGGACCAGACATGCCTGGGGAGATGATGGTGTCTGTAGTGTGGACCAGACATGCCTGGGGAGATGATGGTGTCTGTAGTGTGGACCAGACATGCCTGGGGAGATGATGGTGTCTGTAGTGTGGACCAGACATGCCTGGGGATATGATCGTGTCTGTAGTGTGGACCAGACATGCCTGGGGAGAGGATGGTGTCTGTAATATGGACCAGACATACCTGGGGAGAGGATGGTGTCTATAGTGTGGACCAGACATGTCTGGGGAGAGGATGGTGTCTATAGTGTGGACCAGACATGCCTGGGGAGAGGATGGTGTCTGTAGTGTGGACCAGACATGCCTGGGGAGAGGATGGTGTCTATAGTGTGGACCAGACATGCCTGGGGAGAGGATGGTGTCTATAGTGTGGACCAGACATGCCTGGGGAGAGGATGGTGTCTGTAATATGGACCAGACATGCCTGGGGAGATTATGGTGTCTGTAGTGTGGACCAGACATGCCTGGGGAGAGGATGGTGTCTGTAATATGGACCAGACATGCCTGGGGAGATGATGGTGTCTATAGTGTGGACCAGACATGCCTGGGGAGAGGATGGTGTCTATAGTGTGGACCAGACATGTCTGGGGAGAGGATGGTGTCTGTAGTGTGGACCAGACATGCCTGGGGAGATGATGGTGTCTGTAGTGTGGACCAGACATGCCTGGGGAGATGATGGTGTCTGTAGTGTGGACCAGACATGCCTGGGGAGATGATGGTGTCTAAATTGTGGACCAGACATGCCTGGGGAGATGATGGTGTCTATAGTGTGGACCAGACATGCCTGGGGAGAGGATGATGTCTATAGTGTGGACCAGACATGCCTGGGGAGATGATGGTGTCTATAGTGTGGACCAGACATGCCTGGGGAGAGGATGGTGTCTATAGTGTGGACCAGACATGCCTGGGGAGAGGATGGTGTCTATAGTGTGGACCAGACATGCCTGGGGAGATGATGGTGTCTCTAATATGGACCAGACATGCCTGGGGAGATGATGGTGTCTCTAGTGTGGACCAGACATGCCTGGGGAGAGGATGGTGTCTGTAGTGTGGACCAGACATGCCTGGGGAGAGGGAGATGGGGAACAGGTATCTGCTAGACAGTAAAAACACTCTACACTCCTAGAAAAAAGGGTTCCAAAAGTGTTCTTTGCGGAGTGATAGGGTTCTTTCATCAGAAGAACCATTTTTTGAAGACAACGTTAATGAGATGGTTGTTCCAGTTTAGATGATTGAGATTGAGATTGTCTCAGTATAACACTTTCCTTACCCTGGCAGTCATTCTGAAAGCAGGTTGTAGGTGATAAACAAATTCCACTTGTTGGATATCCTAACTCCGACTGTCTTCCAATAGGAATTACACATCACTTTGCCAACCAGACGTTTCCTAACAATACTGTGATAGGGTATAACTAGGCCCTCAAAGAAAAGCCTTATGATATTCTGTATGTAATGTATTGTCATAAATAATTTAATTTTAAAGGCTAATAAAGACTGGTGAAACCATTCATAGATGGTTCTAGGAAGAGCCTTTCAAAGACTTAAGGGTTCTTGTTAGAACCATTCAAAGAGTGTTCTAAGCATAACCCTTCATAGAGACTTCTAGGTAGAACCATTTACAGGGAGTTCTGTGAAGAACCCTACAAAGAGGGTTCTAGATTTATTTTTTTTACTCTGCATGGGCATCTCCCGTCATCGGGGGCCACACTTCTCCCCATCCCTAATAAACACAGCTGATTAAGCTAATTGATTGTAATCTGAAGATCATGATTGGTTTATTATTGGAGGCAGGTGTGTTAACTGGGGCTGGGGCACAGTGTGACACCAACAGGGCTGGAGATGCCCATCCCTGATCTAGCAACAAAACGGGTTTGACACATGTAGGGTTCTTTGGTTTGTCCCCATAGGGCACGTGTGTCAAACTCATCCCATGGCAGGTCAAGTGTCTCCAGGTTTTAGTTTTTTCCTTTCAATCAAGCCTGAGACAAACAGGTGTGGGGAATTCCTTACTAATTCATCAATCTAGGACGAGGTAGGAGCGAAAACCCGCAAGCACTTGGCCATCCATGGAATGAGTTTGACACCTGTGCCCTATGGGGACAAACCAAAGGACCCCACATGTGTCACACCCTAATCTGTTTCACCTGTCCTTGTGATTGTCTCCACCTCCTCCAGGTGTCGCTTATTTTCCCTGGTGTATTTATCCCTGTGTTTCCTGTCTCTCTGTGCCAGTTCGTCTTGTGTGGCTTTCAAGTCAACCAGCGTGTTTTCCCATAATCCTGCTTCTATTCTCTTTTTGCCAGACTCTGTACCCGCCTGCCTGCCTGACCATTCTACCTGCCCTGACCTAGAGCCTGTCTGCCACTCTGTACCTCCTGGACTCTGAACCGGTTTTGACCTTTTGTCTGTTCACGACCAGTCTCTTACCTACCCCTTTTGGATTGATTAATAAATATCAAAGACTCAAACCATCTGCCTCCTGTGTCTGCATCTTGGTCTCGCCTTGTTCCCTTACAACATGGTTCTACATAGCACCTTAGTGTACAGTTCGGAGTTTCCCAGCAGATCTAGTATCATATTATCTAACTCTAAATACAACCTTAACCATTACTTATTGTGGTCCTTCAAGACGGATGTTGTGCAGTATCAATGCCTCGGATGTTCACTTATTGTAAGTTGCTCGGGAGAACAGCATCTGCTAAAATACTAAATTGTAAAGAATATATAATGAGAAGGTATCTTACCGGGTGCCATAGACAATTCCATAGAAGAGCTTTGGAGAAGCTAATGGACGACATAATGTCACTATAGAAGTGAAATGAATGTACCACACCAATAACACAAGACTAATGTACCTGTAGAGGAATATCAGCATACATCTCAAACCGTGGCACCATCTTGGCTCAGGGATCAAACTTCTTGGTGTCAGGGTCTATGTAGCAGTCAAACACGATCCCCTAGCAGAGGAAATCGATGGTCTTCTACTTTGTCACCCACCACTAACTAAACTACACACACACACACACACACACACACACACACACACACACACACACACACACACACACACACACACACACACACACACACACACACACACACACACACAGCGAATTTCAATAGTCTAAAGAGGTTTTCTCTCAATGTTTCTGCTACTGATATGAAAAGGAAATAAGTATTGGAGATGAAGTCATGGTTTACTGAGATGCGCCCACACTTTCTGCCTACATTTAAAACACAATCAAATGAAACACAAAGACACTCCTATCCATCTATCTATCATTTCACCCAGTAAAAGGAAGTTTACACGAGCAGTTATTTCCCCTGTCTCCTTTCCTCTTCTCTCCGGGCTGTCTACGGTGGTCAGGCTCTGCGCTACAGTCAATAAACCCACTTAGCATATAAATGCAGTGTAAATGGGGAAATAAAGTGGAGCACATTGGTACACCAAGAGAGACCTTTTATCCCATAACTTACATGGACTAAGGAGACGGCTGGGTTGCTTAGCAACCGCTCGTCACAATGCCCCCCCCCCACATTAGTTAACAATTCAGCCTGGATAAAAGTGTTTAGGACTGTGAGTGGGATACGCTTAGCGTTGGAGATTAATCTGGAGTCCTCGAATTGAAAACCATCATACTTCACTGAAATATCTGTGAATCAATTCTCATCCTCTGAAGCTTTGAGGGGTTGGAGAGCGTATTATACTGAACAGAAATTTAAACGCAACATGCAACAATTTCAACAATTTTACTGAGTTACAGTTCATATAAGGAAATCGACCAATTTAAATAAATTCATTAGGCTGTAATCTATGGATTTCACGACTGGGCAGGGCGCACAGTCATGGGTGGGCCTGGGAGGGCATAGGCCCACCAACTGGGGAGCCAGGCTCAGCTAATCAAAGTGAGTTTTTCCCCACAAAAGGGCTTTATTACAGACAGAAATACTCCTCAGTTTCATCAGTTGTCTGGGTGGGTGGTCTCAGACAATCCCACAGGTGAAGAAACTGGATGTGAAGGTCCTGGGCTGGCGTGGTTACACATGGTCTGCAGATGTGAGGCAGGTTGGACGTACTGCCAAATTCAGTAAAACTAATTCTCTGGCAACAGCTCTGGTGGACTTTCCTGCAGTCAACATGTCAATTGCACACATTGTGCTCTGTGACAAAACTGCACATTTTAGAGTGGCCTTTAATTGTCCCCAGCACAAGGTGTACTGGAATGATCTTCTTAAGGCCAGGCACCACACCCTGGAGCACCGCACCCTGGAGCACCGCACCCTGGAGCACCGCACCCTGGAGCACCGCACCCTGGAGCACCGCACCCTGGAGCACCGCACCCTGGAGCATTGCACCCTGGAGCACCACACCCTAATAGGTTTCCATTATTTACTTTTTTATCATATCAAAAGCAACTTTTACCAGTTGAATGTGGACACAATGTGTGAGGTCGCAGCCATTTCTTTGGGGGATGACTAACCTCGATTTCGAGATAACTAACCTCAATTTATACAATGAGTTGGCAGCTCTGGACGTTCCGCTTATTCCGGACAAGGTGCTAAACCATAGGACTCGAAAGAGGAAGTGACAGCGCAAAATAGTTAGATGAGCTGGGATCCTGACGAGATTGGCGATCAAATAAACTGCCTCTGACCTCTGTTCTACTGGTGAACGTACAGACACTAGAGAATAAACTGGAAGAGCTCCGTTTGAGACTATCCTATCAACGGAACCTGAAAAAGGTGTGTCTCTTTGTTAACAACAGCTGGTGTGTGATCTCTAATGTTAAGGAAATCTTGAGTTTTTGCTCGCCTGAGTTAGTATACCTCATGATAAGCTACAGACCATGCTATATTCCAAGTGAGATTACATTTATATTTTTCATAGCTGTCTATATACAAACACAAATAAAACATTTTGCCAGCATGTCACCTGTGCAACTAGAAGCAACAAAACTCTAGATCACCTTTACTCACACACAGAAACGCATAAAAGGCTCTCCCTCACCCTTTGGCAAATCTGACCATAACTCGATCCTCCTGGTTGTTGCTTACAATCAAAAACTCAAACAGGAAGTACCAGTGATTCACTCAATATGGAAGTGTGTGATGGAGCGGATGCTAAGCTACAGGACTGTTTGGCTAGCTACAGGACTGTTTGGCTAGCTACAGGACTGTTTGGCTAGCTACAGGACTGTTTGGCTAGCTACAGGACTGTTTGGCTAGCTACAGGACTGTTTGGCTAGCTACAGGACTGTTTGGCTAGCACAGACTGGAATTTGTTCCGGGATTCATCCGATAACATTGAGGAGTTTACCACATTTGTCACCGGCTAAGTGAATCAACAACAACGTCCCCACGTTGACCATACGTACATATCCCAATCAGAAGCCATGGATTACAGGCAACATCCGCACTGAGCTAAAGGCTAAAGCTACCACTTTCAAGGAGCAGGACACTAATCCGGATGCTTATAAGAAATCCCGCTATGACCTCAGACGAGCCATTAACAGGCAAAGTGTCAATACCGGACTAAGATTGAATCCTACTATTCCGACTGATGCTCGTCGCATATTGTAACGATCCTCTTCTTCTGATGAAGAGTAGTCAAGATCGGACCAAAACGCAGCGTGCTAAGTGTCCATGTTAATATTTATTTTAACTCAGAACACTAAGAGAAAATAACAAAAATAAACCAACACGAAACAGTTCTGTCTGGCGTAGAGACAGAAAACAACTACCCACAAACACAGGTGGGAACAGGCTACCTAAGTATGGTTCTCAATCAGAGACAATGATAGACAGCTGCCTCTGATTGGGAACCATACCAAGCCAAACACACAAATACAAAAACATAGAACAAAACATAGAATGCCCACCCCAACTCATGCCCTGACCAAACCAAAATAGAGACACAAAAAAGGAACAAAGGTCAGGATGATCCTGATCACGACAACGATGAGACAGCCTATAGGGAGGAGGTCAGTGACCTAGCAGTGTAGTCCCAGTACAAGAACCTCAACGCTTGTAAGGTATAGGAGCTGATCGTAGACTACAGGAAACGGAGGGCCAAGCACGCCCCCATCTACATCGACAGGGCTGTAGTGAGCGGGTTGGTAGCGTCAAGTTCCTATATGTCTACATCACTAATGAATTTACTTGGTCCACACACACCAACACAGTCATGAAGAAGGAAGGGAAACACCTCTTCCCCCTCAGGAGGCTGAATATTTTGGGAATGGGCCATCAGATCCTCAAAAATGTATACATCTGCACCATTGAGAGCCTCTTGACTGGCTGCATCATCGCTTAGTAGCGCAACTGCTTGGTATCTGACTGCAAGGCGCTACAGAGAGTATTGCTTAAAGCCCAGTATACCACTGGGGCCGAGCTCCCTGCCATCTAGGACCTCTATACCAGGTGGTGTCAGAGGAAGGCCATAAACATGTTCTAAGACTCCAGCCACCCAAGTCATAGATCCGGGAGGATGGATGGAGGGGGAGGAGCGAGGGAGGGAGGGGGAGGAGGGAGGGGGGGGTGGAGGAGGGAGGGGGAGGAGCGAGGGAGGGAGGGCGGGCGGGAGGGAAATAGAGAGAAATGGAGTGAAAGGGAGGGAGGGAATGAGGGAGGGAAGAAATGAGGGAGGGTGGGAAGGTGGGAGGGCGGTTAGGAAGGCGGGAGGGTGGGAGAGAGACATGGGAATGTATGAATTGCTATAGGGTGCACCGCAATGCAGCAGAATAGCTCAGTACTCAGTGAAAGAGCAGTATTTACTGCTTACTGAAAAAAGTGAGGACAGAACACAGACATTTTAACACCGGCTCATCTGTGTAATGTAAATGATCACATTTACCGCATTAATTTCATCAACACTTTGATATACAATTATGACTGTGTGAAATAATATTAACAACTTTAATGGTGGATGTGACAGGAACTTGAGAAAATCACAGATCCCTTTACAGTGTGATAAATATCCTTGAAACTGTAAAAGAGAGAGAGAGAGATAGAGAGAGAGAGAGAGACTCCTCTCCTTTCACTGTGAAACTCCCTGATGGCATGCTCAATCAGTGCAATTGACTCAAGCTATTCAAACTCGGCTTGGCAAATCAAATCAAATCAAATTTTATTTGTCACATGGTTAGCAGATGTTAATGCGAGTGTAGCGAAATGCTTGTGCTTCTAGTTCCGACAATGCAGTAATAACCAACGAGTAATCTAACTAACAATTCCAAAACTACTACCTTATACACACAAGTGTAAAGGGATAAAGTATATGTACATAAAGATGTATGAATGAGTGATGGTACAGAATGGCATAGGCAAGATGCAGTAGATCGAGTACAATATATACATAGGAGATGAGTAATGTAGGGTATGTAAACAAAGTGGCATAGTTTAAAGTGGCTAGTGATACATGTATTACATAAAGATGCAGTAGATGATATAGAGTACAGTATATACATATACATATGAGATGGGTAATGTAGGGTATGTAAACATTATATTAAGTGGCATTGTTTAAAGTGGCTAGTGATACATTTTTTCCATCAATTTCCATCAATTTCCATTGTTAAAGTGGCGTTTCCATCTGAAAGACCCTCAATGATTACAGCTTTGATGTGTGGGGAAGACTACGAAAGGCTAACGCCACAAGTCTAATGCTACAAGAGACTAACGCTACAAGAGGCTAAAGCTACAAGAGGCTAAGGCTACAGAAGGCTAACGCTACAGAAGGCTAACGCTACAAGAGACTAACACTACAAGAGGCTAAGGCTACAGAAGGCTAACGCTACAAAAGGCTAAGGCTACAGAAGGCTAAGGCTACAAGAGGCTAAGGCTACAGAAGGCTAAAGCTACAAGAGGCTAAGGCTACAGTAGGCTAACGCTACAAGAGACTAACGTTAAAGGCAGGTAAACCCATTCACCTCTGGACATCTCCCTTTCACTCCAATAAACTGACCAACAGACTAGTGGTACACTATAATAAAGGTTAATTTGGGAAACTGTTTGAGAAACAGACAGTGTCTGGTTCAAATGATAGAGGGGGATCATTATTGACCTGCCGTGGTCTCATCAGCTTGATTCCTCCCTGTTTATATCCATGTCGGGTATGGTGTCTGTGACAGTGGCGGGGTTATTGTGCTGCTCTCGTGGTACAGCGGTGTGATGGAGTGTCATTATCTTTGTTACCGTGCCGATTTGACCTGCTACAGATTGCACTCATTTCCCCTAGCTCTGCTTTCCTCTGCCTCTGACGTGTGTGTGTGTGTGTGTGTGTGTGTGTGTGTGTGTGTGTGTGGCGTGCGTTGCGTGTGTGCGTGTGTGTGTATATAAACGCAGCATAATGACTACAATGAGGAGAATGAACCTTTCCACCTGGGACACTATTACAGGTTTGGTATATTTGTCCGATTCATCCACAACCCAGACTGCTCTGACACTAATGTGTGTTTACCACTGATAAACTACAGTGAACCAGTAGCAGAAAAACGCTGGAGCTGAAATAGTTGTTATAATAATGTTAAATACCTATCTTGAAGTGTGGTTTCTTTTCTCTAACAGTGTTGAGGGATGTTACAGTATTAGGAGCTGTGTTCCTACTCTCATCTACTGTCAGTGTCCTTTTGGCTTTTTTTCTAGGCAGGTAGACTAGTGGTGGCAGGTAACCTAGTGGTTAGAGTGTAGGGACGGCAGGTAGCCTAGTGGTTAGAGTGTAGGGACGGCAGGTAGACTAGTGGTTAGAGAGAAAGGGACGGCAGGTAGCCTAGTGGTGAGAGTGTAGTGGTGGCAGGTAGCCTAGTGGTTAGAGAGTTGGACTCGTAACTAGAAGATTGCAAGATTGAATCCCCAAGCTGACATGGTCAAAATCTGTCATTCTGCCCCTGAATAAGGCAGTTAACCCACTGTTCCTAGACCGTCATTGAAAATAAGAATTTGTTCTTAATAACTGACTTGCCTGGTTAAATAAAGATAACAAATAAAAATGGGTTTAGACCTCACTTGTTATATATGTTGTTTTATTCATTACTTCATTCATTCATTCATTAACATGATAAAATAATTGTTAACCAACACTTTCTAAGGTCTGAAACAGCCCACCCTGGTCTACTGGTATCTCTTGAGTACAAAGTTTGAGGACCGGCACAGACTGCATGAAGTGCTTCCCAAACTCCAGGTCTCTCTTCCTGGGGACGTCCAGAGATCTCTGACAAGCTCCATTAACACTGAAAGTCTCTCAGAGCCCGCATCAGGACCTGGTCCTCCGGCTGATGTGTGTCACCCCGTCTTAGAGAGCCAGACCACAAACCACCAGGTCAGACTTGATGGCCCTCAACCCCTAGTCATAGTGGTCATGGAGGACAGAGAGCCAGACACCACCAGGTCAGGCTTGATGGCCCTCAACCCCTAGTCAAAGTGGTCATGGAGGACAGAGAGCCAAACACCACCAGGTCAGACTTGATGGCCCTCAACCCCTAGTCATAGTGGTCATGGAGGACAGAGAGCCAAACACCACCAGGTCAGACTTGATGGCCCTCAACCCCTAGTCATAGTGGTCATGGAGGACAGAGAGCCAGACACCACCAGGTCAGACTTGATGACCCTCAACCCCTAGTCATAGTGGTCACGGATGACAGAGAGAGAAGGAACATTACTATATTTTTGAGTCATTTTCTGACTCTGAGTGGCTGAATGTCTTGTGCATTACAAGAACATGAAAAAAGAGATGTAATGGAAGGTATAGGCATGGTTAGTTTGAAACAAAGAAAACAAAATAAATCTACACACTATTAAAAAAAAAATTTAAATATTTTTTATAGTGGGCAGATCAGCTTTAATTTTGCAGATATATTGTGGCTTCCATCAACTTAATTGTCTTCATCACTTCCAATTCTCCTTATATTTTTTGCAAATACATATATATATATGTCACGCCCTGATCGGTTTCACCTGTTCCTGTAATTGTTTCCAGCCCCTACAAGTGGCGCTTATTTTCCCCAGTGTATTTATCCCTGTGTTTCCTGTCTCTCTGTACCAGTGTATTTATCCCTGTGTTTCCTGTCTCTCTGTACCAGTGTATTTATCCCTGTGTTTTCTGTCTCTCTGTACCAGTGTATTTATCCCTGTGTTTCCTGTCTCTCTGTACCAGTGTATTTATCCCTGTGTTTCCTGTCTCTCTGTACCAGTGTATTTATCCCTGTGTTTCCTGTCTCTCTGTACCAGTGTATTTATCCCTGTGTTTCCTGTCTCTCTGTACCAGTGTATTTATCCCTGTGTTTCCTGTCTCTCTGTACCAGTGTATTTATCCCTGTGTTTCCTGTCTCTCTGTACCAGTGTATTTATCCCTGTGTTTCCTGTCTCTCTGTACCAGTGTATTTATCCCTGTGTTTCCTGTCTCTCTGTACCAGTGTATTTATCCCTGTGTTTCCTGTCTCTCTGTACCAGTGTATTTATCCCTGTGTTTCACGACCATTGTCTTGCCTTACCCTATTGGATTAATTAAAATTCTAAGACTCCAACCATCTGCCCCTCTGTGTCTGCATCTGGGTCTTGCCTTGTGTCATGATATATACATATACTGTACATACCCATACATGCACACACACACACACACACACACACACACACATATTTATACATATATTTAAAAACAAATATTTTCCTTTATTACCCTCCAACCCTATCAGTTCTCCCCCAATTGGAGCAAACTAGTGAACAACATCACTTAGGCCTGTATTTCCAACTTTTACATTCAGTATACATTTTATGGGCACAGTCTACTTTACAATAGTTCTATTTTGTTTGTTTTTTCTCATGTCCTTCCTCTACCCTCGACCTCTCCCATCTGTTTCTGATGTTCATCCGGTTTGATTTCTATTTACCATATCTTTCAAACTGTGCTCTTTCACAAAAGTTCTTAATAAACTATATACGTTTTTACGGGCACAGTGTGTTTTATATTAGGCATCTTGTTGTTATTAGTTGTTATTAGTCCCACCCTTCAGCTCCATTCTTCCCCTCCCATCTGTCTCTCAACATCATCCATATTGGATTTCTATTTGCCATATATTTTTCAACTGTGCTGTTTCACAAAACAAAACAATCTATTCTCATTGTTTCTGCAGTTTGTAAATTGAAAATAAAATGTTTTGCTAAAAGTATTATTATATTATTGATCGATTCACTATGAATTTTCAGATCACCCAGTAGTGCTATCTGCAGGGTTACTTCCCAGTAAATATTGCAATTCTTCAGCCATCCCTGGACCTGTGACCAAAAACAAGCCACTGTACATATGGACAGTACCAAAACAAATGATCTAATGATTATGCCTCTCCGCAGCAAAATCTGCACACTGTTTCAAATAGTTTTGTATGAAGAGTTTCCACTGTTACAAAGGGTTTTGTATGAAGAGTTTCCACTGTTACAAAGAGTTTTGTATGAAGAGTTTCCACTGTTACAAAGAGTTTTGTATGAAGAGTTTCCACTGTTACAAAGAGTTTTGTATGAAGAGTTTCCACTGTTACAAAGGGTTTTGTATGAAGAGTTTCCACTGTTACAAAGAGTTTTGTATGAAGAGTTTCCACTGTTACAAAGGGTTTTGTATGAAGAGTTTCCACTGTTACAAAGGGTTTTGTATGAAGAGTTTCCACTGTTACAAAGAGTTTTGTATGAAGAGTTTCCACTGTTACAAAGGGTTTTGTATGAAGAGTTTCCACTGTTACAAAGGGTTTTGTATGAAGAGTTTCCACTGTTACAAAGGGTTTTGTATGAAGAGTTTCCACTGTTACAAAGGGTTTTGTCTGAAGAGTTTCCACTGTTACAAAGGGTTTTGTCTGAAGAGTTTCCACTGTTACAAAGGGTTTTGTATGAAGAGTTTCCACTGTTACAAAGGGTTTTGTATGAAGAGTTTCCACTGTTACAAAGGGTTTTGTATGAAGAGTTTCCACTGTTACAAAGAGTTTTGTATGAAGAGTTTCCACTGTTACAAAGGGTTTTGTCTGAAGAGTTTCCACTGTTACAAAGGGTTTTGTATGAAGAGTTTCCACTGTTACAAAGAGTTTTGTATGAAGAGTTTCCACTGTTACAAAGGGTTTTGTCTGAAGAGTTTCCACTGTTACAAAGGGTTTTGTATGAAGAGTTTCCACTGTTACAAAGAGTTTTGTATGAAGAGTTTCCACTGTTTCAAAGGGTTTTGTATGAAGAGTTTCCACTGTTACAAAGAGTTTTGTCTGAAGAGTTTCCACTGTTACAAAGAGTTTTGTACGAAGCGTTTCCCAAAGGGCTTATTTATTAGACTGACAACGTTCTGGCGCTAGTAGTCTTTGTTGTTTTGAAATGTCAAACACAATTGTGTCCTTTTCCTATGGTTTCAGCAGAACATATTTTGAAGGTAAGACGAGGAGAAGTGGTCAAACAAGATATGTCGAAGATGACCTATATTACAAGTTTGCACAAAGGTAAGTCATCTCGTGATACTAGGAGGACAAAGATTGTAGCACCAGCATAATCCAATCCACCATTAGATAATCAAACACTTGTTTTTTTGTTATTCCTTTCATTGATTTGCAGTTTCAGCCATTAAGAATATTGCTTCCATTACAGTCTGTTCATTATCTTCTTAGTTCATAGCTACCGAATCGATAATGCTAGCGAACTTTGACTCTTTTTTTATTAAGCAAAAAAATATTTAATAAGATGTCTTCAAAATGTAATTTTAATTCAAAGAAAGAAGTTACTCCCTTCCACAACCAGGAATGGAGTTGAGATGTGAGATGAAGAAACATCTAGCTGGTGGGCAACTCTAGCTGTAGCTACATTTACTCAGTGTCAAAAACATGTTCCGTAATACTAATATGACTTACAATTTTTTTTTGCAGTTTTAAAACTGCAGTAAAAGTGCAGTAACTGAAACTGCAGTCGACTATGGAATTTTGGACGCAGTAATTGCAACATACTGCAGTTATACTGCACTCTGACCGCATTTATACTGCACTCTGACCGCATTTATACTGCACTCTGACCGCATTTATACTGCACTCTGACCGCATTTATACTGCACTCTAACCGCAGTTATACTGCACTCTGACCGCATTTATACTGCACTCTAACCGCAGTTATACTGCACTCTGACCGCATTTATACTGCACACTGACCGCATTTATACTGCACTCTGACCGCATTTATACTGCACTCTGACCGCAGTTATACTGCACTCTGACCGCAGTTATACTGCACTCTGACCGCATTTATACTGCACTCTAACCGCAGTTATACTGCACTCTGACCGCATTTATACTGCACTCTGACCGCAGTTATACTGCACTCTGACCGCAGTTATACTGCACTCTGACCGCAGTTATACTGCACTCTGACCGCATTTATACTGCACTCTGACCGCATTTATACTGCACTCTGACCGCATTTATACTGCACTCTGACCGCATTTATACTGCACTCTGACCGCATTTATACTGCACTCTAACCGCAGTTATACTGCACTCTAACCGCAGTTATACTGCACTCTAACCGCAGTTATACTGCACTCTAACCGCATTTATACTGCACTCTGACCGCAGTTATACTGCACTCTGACCGCAGTTATACTGCACTCTAACCGCAGTTATACTGCACTCTGACCGCAGTTATACTGCACTCTGACCGCAGTTATACTGCACTCTGACCGCAGTTATACTGCACTCTGACCGCATTTATACTGCACTCTGACCGCAGTTATACTGCACTCTAACCGCAGTTATACTGCACTCTAACCGCAGTTATACTGCACTCTAACCGCAGTTATACTGCACTCTAACCGCAGTTATACCGCACTCTAACCGCAGTTATACTGCACTCTAACCGCAGTTATACTGCACTCTAACCGCAGTTATACTGCACTCTAACCGCAGTTATACTGCACTCTAACCGCAGTTATACTGCACTCTGACCGCAGTTATACTGCACTCTGACCGCAGTTATACTGCACTCTGACCGCAGTTATACTGCACTCTGACCGCAGTTATACTGCACTCTGACCGCAGTTATACTGCACTCTGACCGCAGTTATACTGCACTCTGACGGCATTTATACTGCACACTCTAACGGCATTTATACTGCACACTCTAACCGCAGTTATACTGCACTCTAACCGCAGTTATACTGCACTCTAACCGCAGTTATACTGCACTCTAACCGCAGTTATACTGCACTCTAACCGCAGTTATACTGCACTCTAACCGCAGTTATACTGCACTCTAACCGCAGTTATACTGCACTCTGACCGCAGTTATACTGCACTCTGACCGCAGTTATACTGCACTCTGACCGCAGTTATACTGCACTCTGACCGCAGTTATACTGCACTCTGACCGCAGTTATACTGCACTCTGACCGCAGTTATACTGCACTCTGACGGCATTTATACTGCACACTCTAACCGCAGTTATACTGCACTCTAACCGCAGTTATACTGCACTCTAACCGCAGTTATACTGCACTCTAACCGCAGTTATACTTCACTCTGACCGCAGTTATACTGCACTCTGACCGCAGTTATACTGCACTCTGACCGCATTTATACTGCACACTAACTGCAGTTATACTGCACTCTAACTGCAGTTATACTGCACTCTAACTGCAGTTATACTGCACTCTAACTGCAGTTATACTGCACTCTAACTGCAGTTATACTGCACTCTAACTGCAGTTATACTGCACTCTAACCGCAGTTATACTGCACTCTGACCGCATTTATACTGCACACTCTAACTGCAGTTATACTGCACTCTAACCGCAGTTATACTTCACTCTGACCGCAGTTATACTGCACTCTGACCGCAGTTATACTGCACTCTGACCGCAGTTATACTGCACTCTGACCGCAGTTATACTGCACTCTGACCGCAGTTATACTGCACTCTGACCGCAGTTATACTGCACTCTGACCGCAGTTATACTGCACTCTGACCGCAGTTATACTGCACTCTAAACGCAGTTATACTGCACTCTAAACGCAGTTATACTGCACTCTAAACGCAGTTATACTGCACTCTAACCGCAGTTATACTGCACTCTAACTGCAGTTATACTACACTCTGACTGCAATCTTTTTTTGTAAGGGTGACATCCAAGTCACACAGGGCACGCAGAGTATCAAGTGTAATGCTCATCCACTAACTAACCGGCTTTCCATCCAACCTTCTTATGTGAGTAAAGCACGTCGGATAAAAAATGTCATGACAGGCCTGATGGAAACAGAACATTTGTCGGTAAAGTGTCCAAATGTCGACAGAACAAAATACTCTAGACAAGATGGACTTTTTTTGTGTCCGTAAAATTAATTAGGCGAGAAATGTCGGTGGAAATGCTTTTATGCGCAAATATTGACAAAATAACCATCATATGGAAGCAAGCATGTTGTGTGTTCCTCCCACTATGAGCTTGATGCTCCTTTCCAAGAAATACATATTCTGGTGACATCATCATCGATGCTTGGCTGCCTTTTTTTGACAAATAAAAACAAATCTCGCTCATTTGTACATAATAATCTCATTGTGTAGGCCATAACTGAGCTGTGTCTGCCAGCTGTTGGCTAGAACGCACGTGCCAATATCAGAGTGGGCACACTCGCTATTAAACACAACATTTTTTTGTGAGAAAACCATCAGTAGAGTTGAAGATGCGATGGAAAACCCATTTAACTTGTATTTTTTATTCGGTACTTGGGAATTTAACTGCAACATTTATGTTTTATGTGCACTACATCATCATCACACAGCCTTTTATCTGCAACAAGTCAATTTGATGGAAACACATCCCTGGTGGGAAAATGTCTATATCGTTTTTATGCAATGAAATCTGTCACCATAGTGGAATCTGTCACCACAGTGAAATCTGTCACCATAGTGGAATCTGTCACCATAGTGAAATCTGTCACCACAGTGGAATCTGTCCCCACAGTGAAATCTGTCACAGTGAAATCTGTCACCACAGTGGAATCTGTCACCATAGTGAAATCTGTCACCACAGTGGAATCTGTCACCACAGTGGAATCTGTCACCACAGTGGAATCTATCAACACATTGGAATCTGTCATCACATTGGAATCTGTCACCACAGTGGAATCTGTCACCACAGTGGAATCTGTCAACAATTGGATGGAAACCGTCAACAATTGGATGGAAACCTAGCTAGTGATTCAGATCTGTCATATTCTGTAGTGAACTATAGTTTTTCCTCTATATCAAGCAATTTTCTTGTGTGATCATCAATATGGAGATAATGGAGCTAGCCTGGTCCCAGATCAGTTTGTGCTGTCTTGCAAAACCCCCATGTCATTGTCATTTGTCAATATGTTACCTAAACAGGGCCTTGAGGTTTCAGGTAGTTGTGGTCCTGCCAGCGTAACCTGGGTTTATGGTGATGAAGACACCTACAGAGAGGAACAGATTCACCTCCTCTCTCATGAAGTTAAACCTCTGCTCCATGTCTCAGATGGCGTCCTGGATGCTCTTCACTTGGACAGGACGTTTATAGAAATAGAAATATAAGATGTTCAGTCAGATAACAAAGCTGCATATTGTTCCTCAAGGGTGATGGTTCTTTGTTGTTCAGATGTTCTTCACTTGGACAGGATGTTTATAGAAATATAAATATAAGACATGCAAACTGTGTTCAGTCAGATAACAAAGCTGAATATTGTTCCTCAAGGGTTCTTTGGGAAGGGTGATGGTTCTATGTGGAACCATACTGGCCCAAAGAACCCTTTGAGCTCTTCAATGGTTCTTTGAGCCAGTATGGTTCCACATAGAACCATCACCCTTCCCAAAGAACCCTTAATTAAAATGTAGCGGCGGAGGCTCATTGGAATATTTTGTGGCATAGTTTGTTGCACAGCTCTTTTTGTGCAATCATGAGCGAGAGTTTCATTACAGTTTATCTAATCTTTTGTGTTACGCACATGTTATAACTCGGGACCGAAGTGCTGTTGTGCTTTGCTCTCTGTAGCAGAGTGCGACTGAAAGGCGTGATAACTGGGGTGGGTTTTGAGTGTTAAAGTGGATCAACTGAAGATGGGGATCTCTGGTGTCTGCAATGCACGCCGTTTGGTGCGAAGAATGAGAAATTTAGGAAACCCTGTCTGTCCTTCTGAGTTGTGATGTAGAGTGTTTGTGGGATAATGTCATGCTAGGGTACATGAGTTATCCCGTGAGAGCTTTTGTTCCGAACCCACTACAGTGTTTCAGGTGCTAATTTTATTTGTCATGTTGCAGCAGTATATAGGAGGGAGATTCCGAGGTGTGAGAAGTTTGCAGGACGGCATGGGACAAAATATTGTGTCGTTTCAGGGGAAAAGTAGAGTGTTTCAATTGTGGAGGTGGTTTTGTTGGATCAAAACTGTCCTGTGCGAGTGAGACATAAAAAATAAAATGAAATATCAAACCTTTATTTAACTAGGCAAGTCAATTAAGAACAAATTCTTATTTACAATGACGGCCTACCCCAACCAAACACTTCCCTAACCCAGACAACGCTGGGCCAATTGTGCGCGACCCTATGGGTGATAAGGTGTAGGTTTCCATGGTGAGAGCAGTGCAGGAAGTGTCATGCTGAGACATTGAGATTTCCATGGTGAGAGCAGTGCAGGAAGTGTCATGCTGAGACAGTGAGACAGGTGGAGGTTTCCATGGTGAGAGCAGTCCAGGAAGTGTCATGCTGAGACATTGAGATTTCCATGGTGAGAGCAGTCCAGGAAGTGTCATGCTGAGACAGTGAGACAGGTGGAGGTTTCCATGGTGAGAGCAGTGCATGAAGTGTCTGGCTGAGACAGTGAGACAGGTTGAAGTTTCCATGGTGAGAGCAGTGCAGGAAGTGTCTGGCTGAGACAGTGAGACAGGTGGAGGTTTCCATGGTGAGAGCAGTGCAGGAAGTGTCTGAATGAGACAGTGAGACAGGTGGAGGTTTCCATGGTGAGAGCAGTGCAGGAAGTGTCTGAATGAGACAGTGAGACAGGTGGAAGTTTCCAAGGAGCCCGAGAGTGTCCCTGTGAGCCCGAGAGGGACCCTTTGAGCCCGAGAGGGACCCTTTGAGTCCGAGAGGGACCCTTTGAGTCCGAGAGGGACCCTTTGAGCCCGAGAGGGACCCTTTGAGCCCGAGAGGGTCCCTTTGAGTCCGAGAGGGACCCTTTGAGTCCGAGAGGGACCCTTTGAGCCCGAGAGGGTCCCTTTAAGTCTGAGAGTGTCCCTGTGAGTAGTATGCCTGTACAGAGTAATACCAACCATTTGTGCTTTAGTAAGGTTGGTTTCTTGACGTTTATTGACCCTATGGTTATTAATTGTAACACACAGATAGAAAGGAAAACCCAGTTGACTGAATTGGTCGGAGCATTTGCAGAGCAGTTTTTGGGGTATCAGAGATTTTAGTGCAGAAGAACTACTCCCAGCCCAATGACCTGGGGTAGGATCTGTTGAGGCCAAAGTAGTGGGATGGGGATAGTAGTATACACTGTCTACACTGCAGGGGTAGATGCCAGTTCCTTTTGTCCCCATTTCCACTTTCCAAACTGTGAAAGGCAGCAATACGCAACATAGCGCCTAGTCTGCCAGAAAGCCACATGAAAGCCACACGAAGAAGAAGATGACATGTTATATATGACTATGGCCAGTGATGGTGTCTTGTGAAAGGCTCAGATATGGCCTCCTTGTGTTAATTGAGAAGTCTTGACCAAGTCAGTAGTTCTGCATTCTCTCCTCAACTGTTCTAGAGCTAGCACACCTGATTAAACTTGTCAATAAAACACAATAATAAAACCTAATGAGTTTGAACAAATAAATATCAATATGAAAACAGAATAAAAAGCCCTGCATATTTCTACAAATAACTTTTGAGATTGGTTTAATAAAGAAAATGTCCATTCTCCATAAAGATTTAGTGAAGTACCATCAAATAGTATATAGCCATGTAGCCCCAAAGGGTTGTAACCATAGCGGAACACCATTATGGTGCTACATAGAACCTTTTTTAAAATGGTTCTTTATAGAATCTTAGGAAAGGGTTATTTATAGCACCATACAGGTTCCATTTAGAACCTTATGGTTCTTTATTGGACTTGAAAACAATTGGTTCCATATATGGTTCCAAATATACAGTATACAGTATATGAGTCAATACTCATTTCCTAAGAAGGAATTGCCCCTCAACCACGCCCACAAATTGGTAGCTAGCACTCACTCACTCACTCACTCACTCACTCACTCACTCACTCACTCACTCGGCTGCTAGCACCGTCATGAAAATAGTCAGAAAGCCCTACAATATTATGTTTTTCGAAGTAGTGAGAACGCTCGGGAGCAGGCCATGTTGAAAATTAGTCTTTGCACAGCAAATTCCCCAGTGTTAAATTAACACAAAGTGTGGACCCGTATAGATACTGAACAGTGTTGAATAAATGTTAGCAGTAAACACACTGCTTACTGTAATGCTTTATTTGCATTATTTCCCAGAGTGCCTTTCAGGTGAATTGTACACTGAGTGTATAAAACATTAGGAACACCTTCTCTTACCATGACAGGGACAGGGGAAAGCTATGATCCCTTATTTATGTCCCCTTATTGATGTTAAAACCACTTCAATCAGTGAAAATGAAGGGGAGGAGACAGGTTAAATAAGGATATTTAAGCTTTGAGACATTTGAGACATTGTGTATGTGTACCATTCAGAGGGTGAATGTGCAAGACAAAATATTTAAGTGCCTTTGAGCAGGGTACGGTAGTAGGTGCCAGATGCACCGGTTTCAAGAACTGCAACGCTGCTGGGTTTTTCACACTCAACAGTTTCCTGTGTTTATCAAGAACGGTACACCACCCAAAGGACATCCAGCCAACTTGACATAACTGTGGGAAGCATTGGAATCAAATCAAATCAAATGTATTTATATAGCCCTTCGTACATCAGCTGATATCTCAAAGTGCTGTACAGAAACCCAGCCTAAAACCCCAAACAGCAATCAATGCAGGTGCAGAAGCACGGTGGCTAGGAAAAACTCCCTAGAAAGGCCAAAACCTAGGAAGAAACCTAGAGAGGAACCAGGCTATGATGGGTGGCCAGTCCTCTTCTGGCTGTGCAGGGTGGAGATTATAACAGAACATGTCCAAGGTCAACATAGGCCAGCTTCCCTGTGGAACTCTTTCGACACCTTGGAGAGTCCATGCCCCGACAAATTGAGTCTGTTCTGAGGAGAAAAATGAGGTGCAACTCAATATTAGGAAGGTGTTCCTAATGTTTTGAATACTCAGTGTAGAGTTACCACCCATGACTGAATTTGTTAGTGACAGAGACATGCTTGTTGCATTCATCCTTTTTCAGTCCTGTGGACTTTACCAAGTGAGGTCCTAAGTGATTATGTTATTGTGAAGGAACATTTTATTGTCTGAAGAGAAGCATTGAATTGCGTACAGCATCTCCTCTCACTCCATCTTGATTCGTGCAGGTGACTGTGACCTCCTCCTCAGACCAATTGACAGAACGCCCAGAACATTTTTCTGGGAACCAAAAGGACTATCTCAGTTTCAAGGTCACAGCTTTGAGAGAAGAAGCCTTGTTAGGTATCAGTCAGTCACAAGCAGGAACCAATGTTAATAATCATGTAAATCACGCTTATATGACTTGTTTGTATAGCAGTATATAAGGACTGAAAGGAAACACCCTTTTCAGAGTTTGTGAACCTCAGAGTGATAAGAGTGATCCATTTTAATATTGACTTCAGGTGTCCCCGGTGTTGAATTTCCACCACATGTTACTTAAAATGTTACTATTTAACACAACACAATATGTATAAGGCCTTATTTTGAGGGCCATCACCCCAAAATACTGGGTTGTTTGAATGACCCAACTGCTGGGTTGCAGACATTGGGTCACTTAGTTGTTTTGTTTTTAAAAAAGAGCAAGGTTGGTTTGTTGATGCTGGGTTATTGAGATATTACCAAGCAGGTTAGCTCAGAAGACTGGAGCCTTGGCTTGGTAGGGACGTGGCTTTCATGGAAGTTTTTTTGGCCACTCATGAGAGTAAATGTCAATCCTGTTCGGTTGAGTAGTTATATGTTATGGTCGTGAAGAGGGCACGACAAAACCTTTTCCCCCTCAGGAGACTGAAAAGACTTGGCATGGGTCCTCAGATCCTCAAAAGGTTCAACACCTGCACCATCGAGAGCATCCTGACTGGCTGTATCATTGCCTAGTACGGCAACTGCTCGGCCTCCGACCGCAAGGCACTACAGAGGGTAGTGCATATGGCCCAGTACATCACTGGGATCAAGCTGCCTGCCACCCAGGACCTCTATGTCAGAGGATGGACCTAAAAATTGTCAAAGACTCCAGCCACCCTAGTCTCTCTGCTACCACACAGCAAGCAGTACCGGAGTGCCAAGTCTAGGTCCAAGAGGCTTTTAAACATCTTATTACCCCCAAGCCATGTCGTGGAAATTTCATGTATTACCAAATCATGAGAGCAAACCACACACAAGTCAGAGTTATCATATAGTCCATCTTTAATTATATGAGCTTCACCATAGCCCTGTGACTCTCAGATCAATTCAGTGTCCATAAATTCATTCTTTGAGAGTGTCAACATAATGGCAACTGAGATCCTTTATAGCAAAGACACACATAGCCAGACAGCATTGGCTATAAATTATCGTTCAGTTTGGTCTCCTAAACTAAGTTCCTATCTCATTCTTGTTACCACTTAGAACCAAAACCATTACCTCATCCAATGGCATATATCAAATACACCCCCTCCTGGACAAGATCAGAAAAGACAGTGAGCCTCTTAGGTCATATACTAAATCAAGATAAGGGCAACCTCAGAGGGGAGACGTAATAGACACATTCCCATAAGAAGACAGGCCTGACCTCTCCCCTCTCTGGGGCCCAAGTGACTAAGCCCTAGCAGAGAAGGGATAACTGCAAACTGCCAACAGAACATCCAAAAGAAGACAATCTAATGACAAATCTCACATATGCTTTATTATATGAATACAACATCTTATGTATCAATGTTACCTAACTAATTCTGATTCTGCTACCACAGCCATAAGACTCCTGAACATCGAATCAAATGGCAACCCAGACTATTTGCAGCGCCACCCCTCTTTTATACTGCTGCTACTCTGTTATTATATATGCATAGCCACTTCAATAACTCTATGTACATATTCCCTCGACTAACCTGTGCCCCCGCACTTTGACTCTGTACTGGTACCGCCTGTATATAGTCTCGCTATTATTATTTTTCTGCTGATCTTTAATTATTTGTTACTTTTATTTCTTATTCTTATTTTTCTTTAAGGTATTTTTAAAAATATGTATTTCTTAAACTGCATTGTTGGTTGAGGGTTTGTAAAAGTAAGCGTTTCACCTGTTGTGTTTGGCACATAACATTTGATTTGAATTGATTTGGTCAAACAAACTCTTTTGTAACTTTAATGAATCTTTTAGAAGCATATGGTGTCCTTAAAAGACTATGCAAATTCCAATGTGATACTGTATCCCCATAGGGTAGTAACCACTTTGTTGCATAAATAGTCATGTTAATTATATTATATTAGAATATGTCATGTTTATTTTTAAACACATGGTAAAGAGGGGTGCAGGAAAAGGGGCTGAGTTGGACCCAAGGAAAGAAACAAATATACAAAAATACCCCTAACCTAGACTAACCTAAAGCTAACTAACTAACCTAGACTAGCCTAAAGCTAACTAACTAACTAACTAACCTAGACTAGCCTAAAGCTAACTAACTAACTAACCTAGACTAGCCTAAAGCTAACTAACTAACTAACCTAGACTAACCTAAAGCTAACTAACTAACTAACCTAGACTAGCCTAAAGCTAACTAACTAACTAACCTAGACTAGCCTAAAGCTAACTAACTAACTAACCTAGACTAACCTAAAGCTAACTAACTAACTAACCTAGACTAGCCTAAAGCTAACTAACTAACTAACCTAGACTAGCCTAAAGCTAACTAACTAACTAACCTAGACTAGCCTAAAGCTAACTAACTAACTAACCAACCTAGACTAGCCTAAAGCTAACTAACTAACTAACTAACCTAGACTAGCCTAAAGCTAACTAACTAACCAAAAATACAGCTGGTGGTCCGCCCAGTTCTAACTAGGGTATTTAGACAAAGTATTCCTACGGGTAGTGTATGCCCATGGGCAACTTGTCCTGGTACCCCCTTTTCCCACCATCAAACAAAAAGTCAATCACCATAACCAAAACAATACTCACAGGATTGCAGACAAATGTGACAGGTATGAACAAACACCAAAAAGAGAGCTCAATCCAAAAGAGAGAGATATAGCGAGAGAGTATGAGAGAGACACAGAGAGATCGAGCTCCAGAGAAAACAACTGATTGGGTTTTTAAACCAAGGGAAAGAGGATGTGATTGGATAATGGAAACAGGAGGAGGTGTGTCTTCTGATTGGGGAATGATAATTGCCACCTGTGAGGGGAGAAGGAGAGACGAGAAACAGGATACACACACACAGGATACACTCACAGGAGGATTATTCACACTACCTGTCACATGATATAACCAGAGTGGAGATACTAAACCTTCTGACTGTTTCTATCACGTTTCAAGACCCAGATGCCGAAGTAACAATGTTCATTACAACAAGGGCAGGTTCAGGGTCAGATCAGGCAGAGGTCGGTAATCCAGAGTAGTGGGGAAAAGGTACAGGACGACAGGCAGGCTCAGGTCAGGCAGAGGTCGGTAATCCAGAGTAGTGGGGCAAAGGTACAGTCGTGGCCAAAAATATTGGTATCCTTGCAATTTTTTCAAGTAACTCACAATTTTCCCTTAGAAAAAATTGAAATTCATTAATTCACTGTTAATATCACGGAACCCTCTTTTGATTCACAACTTAATATATTAATTTAAATCAGAAAATAAACAGAAACAGCAATGACAAAATTATTGACACCTTGGAATTAATATTTTCTAGCACAGCCTTTGGTCAAAATAACTGCAATCAAGCGCTTCCTATAGCCATCGATGAGCTACCTGCACCTGGCAGTTTGGCCCACTCCTCTTGGTCAAACTGCTCCAGTTCTCCCAGATTTGAAGGATGCCTTCTCCCTACTGCTGTTATCAGATCTCTCCAAACGTTTTCAATGGGATTTAGATCTGGACTCAATGCTGGCCACTTCTGAACAGTCCAGCGATTTGTCTTGAACCGTTCCTGGGAGCTTTTTGAAGTGTGTTTGGGGTCATTGTCCTGCTGGAAGACCCATGACCTTCAATGAAGACCCAGCTTTCTGACACTGGGTCCAACATGTCCAACATTGCGCTCTAAAATGCCTTGGTAATCTACTGATTTCATGATGCCATGCACACGTTCAAACCCAGTTTCAGAGGCAGCAAAGCAACCCCAAAACTGAACCACTGAACCACCTCCATGTTTGACTGTAGGGAAGGTGTTATTTTCTTTGAAGATTTCATTTTGTTTTCTGTCCACAGGACATTCCTCCCAGAAGGATTTTGGCATGTTCCGCATGTCTGGCAAATTGCATTTAGGACTTATGTCTCTGTCAGTAGTGGGGTCCTCCTGGGTCTCCTACCATATAACCCCCTTTCATTGAGTTGGCACAAATTTAAAATATCGTACCTTGTGTCTGAAGGTCAGCTTGAATCTGCGTGGCAGTTGACTGAGGTGCTTTATCCACCATTCAAACAATCCTTCACTGTTGTCTTCCATCAGGTTCTCTCTTTGGGCCACGTCCAGTGAAGTTGGCTACAGTGGCATGGGCCTTAAACATGTTGATAACATTACGTACGGTGGAAACAGGAACACCAAGGTCTCTGCAGATGGACTTGTAGCCTTGAGATTGTACCAAGCATGGACACTCTTGAGTCTGACCTATTCAGGTCACTAGAGAATTGTCTCCATGCTCATTGCGGTACACACAGTGACACAAAACAGGAGAATTAGTTATTTTCCCTTTTCAAACTGGTTGAATGAGTGATTTTTATATTGCAGGTACCTGCAACTTACTCAACTTAATTGAGTTCAATTCCAAAGTAAATGAGAATCACCTGCTTGAAATGTAATTCGTTCAAACTACTTCTAGAAGGTGCCAATAATATTGTCCGGGTCATTTTAGGATTTCTATGTGGAGTACGATAACATTTAGTAAATTATTGAGATGTTTTTGTTTTGTTCAACTGCAAACCAAAGACATACTCTACATATGTGGATGCCAAAATATTTCAACAGTTTTCTGTAATAAATGGTGCATTATTTGACAAAAGTGCGAGGGTGCCAATACTTTTGGCCACGACTGAAAGTATCGCCTTGTAACCAATATCAGAGAAGGCATGCTTGAAGAGAGTCGTGGTTTATATACTGTAGGTAGATAGCTACTCTACTGGTGCCAAAATTTGACTGCAGGGTGTCAGCAAATATAATTAAAACTCAAGTCAACACATCCGTCAGTGCTGGTGTGAACCGCATCACAAGAGACATGCCAAACGGAAGATATATATATATATATATATATAAAAATATGTCATTTATGCAATTTCAATGTTGTTTGAGTTGCTTTGTGTATCACCACATTTGCGATGATATTTCTGCAACCCTGCATCCTAGTAGGCTGACAGACGTTTCAAAGAGCTGTCAGTCAAGGCTAGCTCATAAATTTAAGCTCCCCCACCCACTCAACCTGTCTACTCAAACTTCCTGGTAGTTAGCCATGAGAGAAAAAGTACTTTTAAGAATGACTGTTCAGGACCTTTAACACTGTTCACTGTCTATAAGGCTCCACACTCTGTGGTACTTTTCTTAAATATAGTTTTTTTAAAATCGACTAAAACAACCAAACAACAAGAATAACTGCATTTGAAAAATGTTACCTTTTTGCTGTGTGCCAATGTGGTTTCCTAGGTAACCGCAGGTTGTTTTCCCCACAGGCGGCAACACCGCGACGTTCTATCCAACACCAGCTGGGATTATAGCGGCAAAAAGTGTTTCACTATGGTTACAAGCCAAAGAACCCTAATCTGGAACCATATACAACCATTTGATTTGAGTGTTTAGTGTACATAAAACAGGTATGTGGTCATGTAAGATACTACTGTACCACTGGTATTCGGTCACCAACAAACACAGACGGTAATGGTAGTCACACTCTGTATAGATATTTCCATGGATGCATCTGTGAAAGTGTGTCACGTTTGTTTTCCTGCATTTTACAGAGACTTGTTACGGTTTTCTTGTGGTGAAGGAGAGGCGGACCAAAATGCAGCGTGGTTTCTATTCATGTTTTAATAAAAATGAAACACGAACAGTACAAAAACAATAAACGTAACGAGAAAACCTAACAGCCTATACTGGTGCAAACCAAGACCAGGAAGAGACAGGAACAATCACCCACGAAACACTCAAAGAATATGGCTGCCTAAATATGGTTCCCAATCAGAGACAACGAATAACACCTGCCTCTGATTGAGAACCACTTCAGGCAACCATAGACTTACCTAGAAAACCCCACTAAGCCACAATCCCAATACGTACGAAAAAAAACCCAAGACAAAACACACCACATAAAAAACCCATGTCACACCCTGGCCTAACCAAAATAATAACGAAAACACAGAATACTAAGACCAGGGCGTGACAAGACTTTTCTTTTAGAAGCTATCGGTTTACTGAAATTGTTAAACAGCAACACTACTTACGTGTCATATAATACGTCTTATACAACTGTAGTGGAATACGAACTCTGTCCTTGTCTGAACCCAAGACACTCCGTAAACACTCTGGCCCTTATGAATATAAAATATCTGAATACAGATAGGAGCACTGCAGCAGCGGGAACAGCTCTTCACGGGTCAGTGCGCGCGCGCTTGCACACACACACACACACACACACACACACACACACGCACATAAACAAGCACATAACCACAAAACACACACAAACACACACGCGCAGACAGTATTCATAATCCAGTCTGGTATTTTGATAACAATTCAACAGTAGATAGTTGTGTTGAAGGGAAAATAAGGTCTGGCTTTGGCCTGGCAGCAAGCGAACCAACGTTCCATAAGGCAACAACATCTGAACGCAGGAAGCTGGTGGTCGAGGAGGTGCGCAGACAGGAGGAGACTGCAAGAAGTGCAAAGGCTGTCTCTCTTGCTAAACAAGGGCAATGGACGCAGTGGGAAGGCCTGGAGAGAAGAAAGATCAACTGGAGTGAGCTTTGGCAAATGGAGGCAAGCAACATCAGCTTCATCATAAGAGCTGTTTATGATGTGCTTCCATCACCAAAAAATATACATCAATGGTATGGCGAGGACTCGACCTGCCCCCTCTGCCCAGCTCCAGCGACTCTCAGGCATATAATGACAGGTTGCAAGACCAGCCTCTCACAAGGCCGCTACACCTGGAGGCACAAACAGGTCCTCAAGAGCCTGGCTGCAGCACTTGAGACAAAGAGGAGTGCAACCAATTCATTACCTCCAAAAAACAAGCAATCCCGTCAAAACAACAACATTCATCCGGAAGGGACAGAAAAGGCCCAAGTATCCTCCTACGAAGCCAGAAACTGGACACCTAGCCATGGCCCGGGACTGGAAGATGCTTGTCGATATTGGCCAGCAACTAATTTTTCCACCTGAGATTGCTTCTACCAACCTTAGGCCAGACATGGTACTCTGGTCCCCTTCATGAAAGGCTGTGTACATCATAGAGCTCACAGTCCCGTGGGAAAACTCTGTTGAGGAGGCCAACGAGCGTAAGAAACTGCGTTACACAGAGTTGGCAGCAGACGCAACTCAGCGTGGCTGGAATGCAAAAGTCTGGCCAGTTGAAGTGGGATGCAGAGGATTCGTGGCTTCTTCCACCATCAGGTTGCTGAAAGAACTTGGAATCCATGGACAGGCTCTGCGGCAGACCATCAGAGCAGTTTCTCAAGCAGCTGAATAAGGCAGCCAGTGGATCTGGATCAAATGGAAGGACCCTTGCTGGGCTATAACTTCATGGCCCCCCACCCCCACCTGAGAACCCAATTCAGATCCCTCCAACTTGAGGAGGGCATATGAGGTATGCGGTCAGCTGTAGGACTGGCTCAGGGAAGAGGACGCCCCTGCCTTGCATAGTCCCGTGGGACATCTTAATTGGGCATGGGACACAAGCTAAGGCTTGATCACCCTTTAGCTGGCCACCTTTGATGAGGGTGTTTAGTGATTAAAGGCCGAAACACCACTGATTCGAAGGCACACTACTGAGGATGTGTCCCAAAATTTACATCTTAACCCAGTCTAAGAAATAAACCTCCCATGCCACTCTGTCAACATCACGGCAAATCTCATGCGAGTGCATTCCATCTATTGGCACAAGGGACAGTTTTTAACATCTCGTCCCCTGTTTTATGATTCTGAGTTGAACTCATTTGTTTCCATACAGTGGTTTGTGTGTTTCCCTCTACCTGGACAAATGGTCCTGCGAACGCACCCACAAACTACAGCTACGTAGTTTTACGTTATGTAGCCTTAAACACAATGGATTATCGTACACCTTCCTCCGACGTTTGCCAATGGAGAAGACGAGTGGTTCGTGTTAATTAGGCACCTGGACTTGTGCAATGAGAAACTCTAAATTGTGTTTATCCGTTGCAAAACAGTTTAAAATATTTTCTGTTGCGTGCTGTAATGAACACAACCCGGGTGTTCTGTGTGGAGCACAGAAGAAGAAGAAGAAGAAGAAGAAGAAGAAGAAGGTGCTACCGCTGGCGGGAGACATCAGTACCATTTTGATGTTCTCTGCAAGTCTTTACCAGGGTCTTCTTCCTTTTTACCAGTGGTGGAAAAAGTACCCAATTGTCATACCTTTAAAGATACCTTAATAGAAAATGACTCAAGTAAAAGTGAAAGCCACCCAGTAAAATACTACTTGAATAAAAGTTTAAAAGTATTTGGTTTCAAATGTATTTGCTGCACTGCAAGTCTGAAGATGACTAAACCCTATCAGAATTATCATGATCATCATAATTTACTGAATAACAAACAGAATTATCTACTGTACATAATATGAATTTGTACTGAGCTAACTCAATTTAGTGGAAGCTTACCAGTACCATATAGCGTGCCTTGAGAAAGTATTCAGACCCCTTGACTTATTCCACATTGTGTTGTGTTACTACCTGAATTAAAACATGTACTGTATTCTATAGATTTTTCTCACACCCATCTACACACACAATACTCCATAATGACAGTGAAAACATGTTTTGAGAAATTTTTGCAAATGTATTGAAAATTAAATACAGAAGTATCTAATTTGCATAAGCATTCACATCCCTGAGTCAATACTTTGTAGAAGCACCTCTGGCAGCGACTACAGCTGTGAGTCTTTCTGGGTAAGTCTCTAAAGAGCTTTACACACCTGGATTGTGCAACATTTGCCCATGTTTCTTTTCAAAATTCTTGGTTGTTCATTGTTGCTCGATTTTCAGGTCTTGCCATAGATTTTCAAGTAGATTTAAGTCAAAACTGTAACTCGGCCACTCAGGAACATTCACTTCTTTCTTGGTAAGCAACTTTAGTGTATATTTGGCTTTATTTGAAATAATCTTCCAGTGTCTGGTGGAAAGCAGACTGAACCCGAAGCAGACTGAACCCGATTTTTCCTACCTCCCCAGTCCTTAACAATTACAAGCATACCCATTGGAATGAGGCAGTCACCACTATGCTTGAAAAAATGGAGAGTGATACTCATTAATGTGCTGTATTGGATTTGCCCCAAACATAACACTTTGTTTTCAGGGCAAAAAGGGAATTGCTTTGCCACATTTTTTGCAATACTTCTTTGGAGCCTTATTGCAAACAGGATGCATGTTTTGGAATATTTTTACTGTACAGGCTTCCTTCTTTTCCCTCTGTCAATTAGGTTAGTGCTGTGGAGTAACTACAATACTGTTGATCCATCCAAAGTTTTCTCCTATAACAGCCATTAAACTCTGTAATTGTTTTAAAGTCGCCATTGGCCTCATGGTGAAATCCCTGAGCGGTTTCCTTCCTCTCCGGCAATTGAGTTAGGAAGGATGCCTGTATCTTTGTAGTGACTGGGTGTATTGATACACCATCCAAAATGTAATTAATAACTTCACCATGCTCAAAGGGATATTCAGTGACTGTTTTTTTATTTTATTTGACCCATCTACCAATAGGTGCGCTTCTTTGTGAGGCATATTATGTGACTTGTTAATTAAGCACATTTTTACTCCTGAACTTACCATAACAAAGGAGTTGAACACTTATTGACTCAAGACATTTCAGCTTTTCATTTTTTATTCATTTGTAAACATAAAAAAAATAAAAAACTTTGACATGATGTGGTATTGTGTGTAGGCCAGGGACAACAAATCTAAATTATATAATTATTTAAGTCAGGCTGTGACATAACAAAATGTGTAAAAGGTTAAAGGGTGTGAATACTTTCTGAAGGCCCTGCATGTATGTACTCTGGCGATAAGCCCAGGAACAGCTTAAATGCACAGCAACCACAGACATCACCTCCACAGAGATCCTGTTAAATTGATCAAGCAGCCATACTCTCCTGTCTAGGCCAGGCCTTTATAGATGTTCCCACACAACTGGAGGAGGGAGGGCGGGAAAGAGATATGTATATACAGTATATATGTGTGTTTAATACAGAGTAAGATTGAAAGTAAAATTGACACAGACTTACCACAGTAGCAGGGGCCTGCACTTTCTTGCCTAAACGTTAGACATTTTTTTTTGCCTACTGTCGATTCAGTTTTCTCCACAGACACTGAATCCAAACTTCTGAGCAGGTGAAACAGCCTCCTGGGATTCACTAGGAAGGAGAGAGGAAGGATCCCAGTCTTCCTCCCAATTATAGGGCAGAGCCCTGACACTAACAATGCCTGACTGCAGGTTTGATCTATGTGTGCGTGTATATATGTGTGTGTGTGTGTGTGTGAGTGTGTGTGTGTGTGTGTGTGTGTGTGTAGGGTTTAACTGTTCTGTGTAGAGTGGGGAGAGCAGTAATGATTCTCCTGTCAACAACAAGCTGTATGAAGAGATTATGCATGCGTCTCTATCGACCACTCCATATGCACTGGGTATGTTTGTATGCATGGAGGGTTTAGCTTCTCTGTTCTTCCTTCAAGGAGAGAGGGCGAGAGAGGAGGAGAAGACAGAAAGATAGAGAGGGATCCCTCTTTCCCTCCTCTCCTTTTATCTCCTGTCAGATAGCCATTCCCAGTAGAGTTGGAGAGGCACGACTTGACGATTCATAGCCTGCAGAGGGATTGTAAGCCCACCTTGTAGTCAATCTGCTAGTAGCTGTTGAATACATAGACCACGATGCAGAGGGCTCAGCCCAGGTATTTGGTGGTCTCAGTATTAAGAACAGGCACACACATCTCCTTCCATAGAAATAACAACTTCACTTCTGTTATACATTAACTCGTCAAATAATAACCAGGCATTTAAATCCAACATCAATCTGAATGTGTCAATACTGCACAAACATTTCCCCAAAACACAGCTGTTTGTTTGTGTGTGTGTGTGTGTTAATGAGATACCCAAGCTTCCCGGAAGACAAACAACCCCATCTGTGCCATCCAGAGTTTTTATAGTTTTTAAAAAATGTCCAAATATCGCACATCAATTGTCTGGGTGGCTACAAACCTGCTGGTTCTGAATACCTAAAATGCACAAAGACCTAAAAACATCTTCGCTTCCAGAACTATGTGACTGAAATCTAAACACCGTCACACATCTGTGATACATCACAGATCAAACTCTCTAAGTTGGCCAGTGGCCATCTATGATGTGAATGATAACCTATAAGCAAACTTCCCCTCAGACACCAGTAAGGATAAATGTAAGTGGGTCTGTGGTCAGCAGTTTGACAGACAGAGATCAATAGAGAGAGAGGACTACCTCTGGCCATAATGCTGCCTCTATGGCCACTAATCACTGTTCCAGCTTTCAAACACTATTGTCTTTGTTACACCTTCAAAGGAAATGGACCATTTGTCAGTTCCACAGCCACACTACAGAAACAGGTCATCAATCTGCTTTTTATATTTAAACTTTATCTGTCATGTGTCCCACAATAATTCAGTAACCCAGTTTGAGCCGAAATGGCTTGTATGAAAAGGTGCCAAACAACAAATAATGTTTATTATCATTATTTTATTAACCCAAGAGAATATTACTTAAAGGTCATGAACAGTCAAAATCATGTTTTTCATGAAATTGGATAGTATTTGGATGAAAGTATGTAAAATGACTGTTACTTCTACATTGATAAAGATTGATCATAAAGTCACTGGTCCCCTCCCTCATGTCAAAAACGTGGATTCAGGAGGCGGGATTGTTATGGGAATAGTGTGACATCACCCTAACTCTCATTTCAATACACCAATGGTAACATAATATTCTCTTAACTAATTTAAATAAGTACCGCCTTGTAACCAACATTGGAGAAGACGTATTTGCATAGGGTCGTGGCTTAATAAATAGCTTTTTAGCTACTCTACTGGTGCCAACATTTGACTGCAGGGTGTCAGAAAACATAATAAAAATTCTGACGCAGTTGTCAAGTCAACACATCCATCAGTGCTGCTGTGAACTGCATCACAAGAGACATGCCAAACAGGATGTCAACAACAACAAAAAATATATAATTGAAACAATTTCAATGTTGTCTGAGTTGCTTTGTTTACCACCAAATTAGCTTGAGAGGATTTTACAACACTGCATCCAAGTTGTTTATCATACAGTAGGCGTTTCATATTTGCAGCAGGTGTGGTTTATATCGCTAGATAGCTACTCTACTTGTGCCAAAATGTGATTGTAAGTGTCACCAAATATAATTAAAAGTTCACACTATTCATCTAGGGCAAAGATACTTATGTTTCCCATTTTGTCTGTGTCTGGTTTTAGCTAGTTACTGGCTAGCTAGGTCTTCATCTGTGTCTGGTTTTAGCTAGTTACTGGCTAGCTAGGTCTTCATCTGTGTCTGATTTTAGCTAGTTACTGGCTAGCTAGGTCTTCATCTGTGTCTGGTGTTAGCTAGTTAACGTAAACTCACTCACTTTTGTACATCACCTTGGTCCGTACAATTTACCTTATTTTTGCGCCCCAAAAACGTAATACTTCCAGATCAACTGTAATATCAATACCAATGTAAAGCCCAATTTCTCCTCCTTCCAACAAAATCAATGACAAGACCTTCATGCAGACCATCTCTGCATAATTCAAGAAGTAAATGACCTCCGTCTGGTCTTTTTAAAAATGGCGGGTGGGGAGCTTATCCGAGATTTGAACCCATGACCTACCGCACCCTCAAGTTAGAATCATACCCGTTTGTTCCCAGGGAGGGAAGGTTATGTACCTCTAGGAAGAGGGAAAGCAACACCCTGCTACAACTCAACTCCCCGTGGAGTGAAAGAGGTGTGGGACTGTAGGTGCGAGTAAGGATGACAAAGGCAGAGAGTGGTACCATTTACAAGGAATTTATTCCGTCACACGGAACCAAAGCAAAGAAAGTAAATATCAAGTCCCCCTCTCCTACCTTACCTGCCTACCCACTACTAATTAACTTAGCACCACCCGGTGCGCTAACTAAAATAAAGGGGGTGGTCCGCCCAGGTCTTACCTAGTGAGCATAGACAGTGAATACTACAGGTTATGTATGCCCTCGGGCATCTTGCCTAAGCACTCCCTAGGTGCCTTCCCCTTCCCACTGCGAACAAATGAAACAGAACAATCCAAATGTAATTAAACAGTTTCAAGAATCAAAAACACAGTTCTATTGGCACCACACACTTCAAATCAGCAGCTACAAAAATAGTTAACAAAAACCTGTCTCTCAGCCACAACCAAGACAAGACACACTCATCATCTCTCAGAAATCATCGCTTTCTTCAACAACCAACACAGGACATATCAATCATCTCCTTTCTGAGCAACAGAACACTGGCTTATATAGCTGGAGAATTAGTCTAATGGGATACAGCTGTATCCTGACGAGGGGGAACTCTTTTTATTTTTTTAAATATTTTTTTATATATATTGACTTTCAATGTTGACAGAGAAATGCGTTGTAGTCCTTGTTTGATTTATTAGACCATGCATATTAATTTTCTTCTTTGCCATAGAGTTGACCAATCAGCTGCTTGAGGGATTCCAGGAAGCCATTTTCCTGAAACACACACATACAAAACCACAACACCTGAACTGGGGAAGGTAACACCCTCTAATCACTCTGACATCAATGCAAATGTAACCAAAAATCAAACACTTCATGAGAGCCCATGAGCTAATGTTGTGCAACATTTCTATAGACTATGCAATTGTGTGAGAAAACAGAGTTTGATGGCCTCTTAAAAAGAGGAGCCCATCGGCTTTCTATAGGCTAGGCCTACAATATTTATTTCTCAACTTTAACAGGAGTATAGCCTACATGGCTGGCATGAAAATTAACCACAGGAAAAGCGTCCTCAATTCGCTATTTAAGTGCATAGATAACATGTATTTTTTTCCGCTGCCCCTGTTTCGAGACAGGTGTATGATAATGGTCAATTCTAAATCCAAACAAATTTCACACATACATTACAAGATTAAATCAGGAATAGTCTGATGGGTGACAATATTAGCGTATCACTTGTGAATGATGCCCAGCATAAGTCAAGAAAAATTGCGTACCTTTTTTTGGGGGGACTTTTTCAAATCATAGTCGCGTAGCCTAGCCCATAGGCCTATATGTTTTAATAAGGTTAGTTTCACACCTTATACAGCCTAACCCATAGGCCTATATGTTTTAATAAGGTTAGTATCACACCTCATACAGCCTAGCCCATAGTTCTATATGTTTTGATAAAGTTTGTATCACAACTAAAGTGGCCAAATAACTTGTTACAATTAACCTCTTGCGACGAGCAATCCTGGATCCGGGAGCGTAATCATCGCCTCAAACAAATTAGCATAACGCAGCGGACATAAATACCCCTAGAAACTTTTCCTATTCATGAAAATCGCAAATTAAATTAAATATATATATTCAAACACAAGCTTAGCCTTTTGTTAACAACACTGTCATCTCAGATTTTCAAAATATGCGTTACAGCCAACGCTAGACAAGCATTTGTGTAAGTTTATCATGGCATAATGCTATGCTAGGCTCTGCTGGCAGCAGGCAACATTTTCACGAAAATAAGAAAAGCAACCAAATGAAATCATTTACCTTTGAAGAACTTCGGATGCTTTCACTCAGGAGACTCCCAGTTAGACAGCAAATGTTCCTTTTTTCAAAAAATATTATTTTTGTAGGCGAAATAGCTCCCGTTTCTTCATCCTGCTTGGCTGAGAAATTGACCGGAAAATGCTACCATTATAACGCCAAACTTTTTTCAAAATGTGCTCCATAATATCGACAGAAACACGGCAAACGTTGTTTAGGATCCATCCTCAAGGTGTTTTTAACATATATATTCGATAATATATCCGTCGAGGCAATTGTTTTCTCATAAGAAGCGATTGGAAAAATGGCTACCTCAGTATTTTACGCAAGAGTTTCTGCAGGAGACACCATGTGACCACTTGCTATATATGGTCCCGTACGGCTATTCATCAATGGAAATGCGTAAAAAGACGCCACAATACTGTAGACACCTTGGGGAATACGTGGAAAACATAAGCTCATTCGTAGCTCATTCACAGCCATATAAGGAGTCATTGAAATGAGGCAGTTTCAAAAAATGCGGCACTTCCTGGTTGGATTTTAATCTGGGTTTCGCCTGTAACATCAGTTCTGTGGCACTCACAGACAATATCTTTGCAGTTTTGGAAACGTCAGAGTGTTTTCTTTCCAAAGCTGTCAATTATATGCATAGTCGAGCATCTTTTCGTGACAAAATATCTTGTTTAAAACGGGAACGTTTTTCATCCCAAAATTTGAATAGCGCCCCCTAATGCATAACCCCCACATTAATCAGTTGTACAATGGGTGTAGAGCCTAACTTGCATACATAAGCACAGCGCGTGAGTTTAAAGTTTAGGGAAGACAATTTTCACCATATAAAATGCACCTTTATAATAAAAGCATTACATGCATAATCGCATTTGCGGTCACATTGGAGAATCACTTTTGATAGTGGTGTTTTCCTGCTAATGGAACATTCGCCCTTATAGCCTACTGCCGTGTGCCCTTATAGCCTACTGCCGTGTGCCCTTATAGCCTACTGCCGTGTGCCCTTATAGCCTACTGCCGTGTGCCCTTATAGCCTACTGCCGTGTGCCCTTATAGCCTACTGCCGTGTGCCCTTATAGCCTACTGCCGTGTGCCCTTATAGCCTACTGCCGTGTGCCCTTATAGCCTACTGTCGTGTGCCCTTATAGCCTACTGTCGTGTGCCCTTATAGCCTACTGTCGTGTGCCCTTATAGCCTACTGTCGTGTGCCCTTATAGCCTACTGCCGTGTGCCCTTATAGCCTACTGCCGTGTGCCCTTATAGCCTACTGCCGTGTGCCCTTATAGCCTACTGCCGTGTGCCCTTATAGCCTACTGCCGTGTGCCCTTATAGCCTACTGTCGTGTGCCCTTATAGCCTACTGTCGTGTGCCCTTATAGCCTACTGCCGTGTGCCCTTATAGCCTACTGCCGTGTGCCCTTATAGCCTACTGCCGTGTGCACGTTGCAGCGCTTATAATATGAAGAAATAGCCTAACAGTTTATCAGCTAAATGTTCTGATCTGTTGCGTTAGTCTCATTGATAAAAAATAATCAGGGCACGCAGGTTGAAATATCAAAATTAACTCTGAACCAACTATGTTAATTTCGGGACAGGTCGAAAAGCATGAAACATTCTTGGCAATTTAGCTAACTAGCTTGCTGTTGCTAGCTAATTTGTCCTGGGATATAAACATTGGTTTGTTATTCTACCTGTTCCTCTACTCCGACAATCCTGGTGATCTCATATCCCTCCTCCGGACAGGAGACGGCCATGCTCACGTCTGACGTCCACCAGATCTGAGTACCCGTCACGGCCACATAGAGGGAAAGATACGCATACATGGTTAGAAGTTAGAGGTTTTAGAGGTCAAAGGTCAGTGAAAGATTTTGGTTTGAGGTTAGAAGGTTCAGATCTGAGGACAGGTCAGATGGATAAAAAGATACTGGTCAAGGCAGGAGGTTAAACCCTCTTCATGGAGAGCTACTGGGTGTGCAGGCTTTTGCTACAGCCTTGCTCTAACACACCTTCTAATTCTAAATGTGACACAGTACCTGAGTGGGGTAGTCCAACAGACACTGTCCTCACACTGAGTTTGTCCTCATAACCAAGTCAGTGATGGCCTATCACATTACGCACCTTTGACCACACGGTGTCCAAAACGCAATTCAACCACACACACAATAATGACATGGAACACAGCGCAACTACACACATAATGATGACATAGTACATGGTTCACCCACACACATAATAATGACATGGAACACAGCGCAACTACACACATAATGATGACATAGTACATGGTTCAACCACACACACAATAATGACATGGAACACAGCGCAACCACACACATAATGATGACATAGTACATGGTTCACCCACACACATAATAATGACATAGTACATGGTTCAACCACACACACAATAATGACATGGAACACAGCGCAACCACACACATAATGATGACATAGTACATGGTTCACCCACACACATAATAATGACATGGAACACAGCGCAACTACACACATAATGATGACATAGTACATGGTTCAACCACACACACAATAATGACATGGAACACAGCGCAACCACACACATAATGATGACATAGTACATGGTTCACCCACACACATAATAATGACATAGTACATGGTTCAACCACACACACAATAATGACATGGAACACAGCGCAACCACACACATAATGATGACATAGTACATGGTTCACCCACACACATAATGATGGCATAGTGCATGGTTCAACCACACACACAATAATGACATGGAACACAGCGCAACCACACACATAATGATGACATAGTACATGGTTCACCCACACACATAATGATGACATAGTACACAGTGCAATCACACCTCCACCAGAAGGCAACCACACACATAAAGATGACATAGTACACATACATACCATTAATGTGTTTGTCACTTTAGAACCATGGGGCATTGCTCACCATGATAATGGTAACTCCCTCTTCTTATTCGGGCTGATTAAAGGGGACATACTCCTCCTCCCTACTGAGCATGCCCAGACCTGTCTTAGTATGGGTTCCCCTCTGTGTTCGTCTCAAACTGCATCTTAGCTTGGATAGATGCCTCTGGACCTAGGTGCGGAGCAGGAAAAGGAAGGATTAATGACAGGAAAAATAAGAACCAATCTTGATTGACAGGTTTAAACAAAGTTGTTGTTTAACTATCCTTCAACAGAGTAGAAAACTGTTTATTTATTTATTTATTTTCTCAGGATGAGGTGTAAAGAGCCTTGCAAACTATGACCAACATTGCTCTCTTGTGGAGAGTTGCTCTCTCTCAACATTGCTCTCTTGTGGAGAGTCCTACAGATATGATCAAAACACTCATGAGTATTCATAGAGATCCAACCTGTCCATATAATATTATTCATGATGATCTAAAAAGCAAAAACTTATCTTAGGTCAGTACTCCTTCTCTGAGAAGCTTTGCGGATATAGGCCCTGGGCCTGTAGTTATCAAGCATCTCAGAATTACTCCTAGGAATCGTGCTAAAAGTATGCCTATGATCTGAAAGGTAGCTATCAAGTGTCTCTACCTTACTCTCAGCGATTATTAGGAGTTTGTTTTATGAGTTGACCTCAGCATGTTATTATGACATGAGAAGAGCCGTTAAGTGAAAGGGTGATGATTCCACATTTCCAAAAACAACATTGAAAGGGGCAAAATCTGCAGTTCTTCAATTTCTGAACTTCTGAATTATTGAAATGGAGCCATTGATTCCATTGAACCAATGTAACGAATAAATGCCCTGTGAGCTTAGTATGAGCTTGTTTCACCGAAATGTTTGTAAACAAAAGTAAATATTTAGAAAAACGATATAACCTCAAAACATGTTTAACCCCTAAGGTCGATGTCCGTGCCCCGCAGAAATCTTATTCGCATAACCCCATAGAAATCCAGAAATTTAAGCAACAGATATCTGATATCCACCGCATCCGCCTATGTAACACTTACACAGTTGCGGTGAAAGGTGACAGAGCTAGGGCGGTGTTTTAAAATTGGGATGTAGTGTCCTAACGGTTTGGCTACCATCTATATGACCCCTCTATGGAAAGATGAGACTCTCACGAACATGATGGTGCTCTTCGTGTTGCTCTATGACCCCCACAAGTGGATTAGTCTGAAGTCGGTGCAGCCAATCTGCCAACTTCTGTCTGTAGCTTCCCAACAGTTTGGGCAACACACTAATATCCATCTGTGGAAAGGTGACACTCTCACAAACGCGTACATGTCAGTTGTTTTGCTCCAGACTCATCTGAAGGTGTCCTGGTACCAGTCGAAAAAATGAATGGAGGTATTTATGGACACAACATTTTTGTGCCAAAAATATGGTGTTAAATACATGCAACAACAAAAAATTATTCCTGATCTTTCTGATTTCTCTCAGATATGGGCCAGACACTTCAGAACAAACTTCCTTTAGATTTTTTTTTTTTTTTTTTTTTTTTTTTTGGCGGGGGGGGGGGGGGGGGGCTTTCTGTTGTTCCTTGTAGTGAATTTGTTATTCAATGCATTTGTATGGGCTAATAGCAGTAAGGCCCCAAAGGGGCCCAAATATTGTTTTTATACTTCAAGTTTTAAAATTCTAAATCACATAGCTTCATGATCCTTGGACCTAGACCTTCTTAAAACAATTCCACAAAGCTTAGAATAGCAAGGTTGTCACTGTGGTGAGAGATAAGCTAATCTAACTCACCCAATTAGTTTGAAGGAACATCTGTCTCACGTTACCTTTTCTACATAGAACCACCAATCCCTTTTCAACACGTCATACTATGCGGCATGCGATCATGTAAAAACAAAGACACCTGAACGGGTAGTTCTCGAGTTCTCTTAAATACGCCCTGAGGTATGAACACTTTTATGTCATAGGAATGTTGATAACATGCTTTTACTCCTATTTGTAAAAGTAGGACCAAATTTGCATCAATCACAATTTTTGGTCAGTTAGGACCGATTTCCTACTCTGAGACACGTGATAACTACAGGGCATGGTTCCGATATGCACAATGCACCTCAGAAAAGGTCCTAGGAATCCTGTCAAAACCTGTTTTAAGACAACAACAAAAACTCTCAGCTCTGAGGTGGGTTTAGGATGATAAAACATACAAACTCTAAGCCAGGAGTTAAATCAACTCATAAAAGTTATCTCAGCTGGTATCCCGACAAGTTTGAAAGGTCTATCGTTTTTATCGAACACAATCAAGCCCTAGATACCTTCAATTGCCCAATTTATAGGAATGCCCAATTTAGACATACAGGATATACTGGAAGTGCGTACGGCCCAGTACATTGCTAAGGCCAAGCTTCCTGCCGTCCAGGACCTCTATACCAGGTGGTGTCAGAGGAAGGCCCAAAGAATTGCCAAAGACTCCAGCCACCCCAGTCATAGACTGTTCTTTCTGCTAATGCACGGCAAGTGGTCCCACAGTGCCAAGTCTAGGTCCAAAAGGCTTCTTAACAGCTTCCAGCCCCAAGCCATAAGACTCCTGAACATCTAATCAAATGGCCACTCTGACTATTTACATTGTCCCCCCCAACCCCTCTTTTTACGCTACTGCTACTCTCTGTTCATCATATATGCATAGTCACTTTAACCATACCTACATGTACATACTACCTCAATCAGCCTGACTAACCGGTGCCTGTATATAGCCTTGCTACTGTTATTCTCAAATGTCTTTTTACTGTTGTTTTATCTCTTTTACTTACCCACCCACACACACACATCTTTTTTTCCGCAGTATTGGTTAGAGCCTGTAAGTAAGCATTTCACTGTTGTATTCGGCGCACGTGACAAATAAACTTTGATTTGATTTGATTCCTTTGGACAGGATGTCCAGCATGTGAACAGAGGAGACAAAGTAGAATCTGTGAAAAGCTAGACACCTCCATATACTCACGCCAAGGCCTTCTCACACAGAGACAAGTCTACACAGGGATACACACAAACACGATCAGTGAATTGTGTGTGTGACACACAAGAGGTTGGTGGCACCTTAATTGCGGGTGGACGGGCTTGTGTGTAATGGCTGGAGCGGAATAGGTGGAATGGTAGGGAATACATCAAACGCATGGGTTGATGCCATTCCATTTGCTCCGGTCCAGACATTAATATGAGCCATCACTGGTTTTACTATACACAAGTGTATAAATACATGTATGGGTGTATTCTGATGTGTTTGTGTTGCCTTTTATCCATCGATAACACTAATATGCTCTTCTCTCTGACACGCATTTCACTCCAAAAACATTCTTTATCATGGTGTGAAAGAAATTCCCACTACACCACTACATAATCCCTCTCTCGCCTGCTCGGAATGGATCCCAGTTTGCCGAACAGGCCTGCTTTATTGGTGGCCTCCACCGCGTTGGGCGTTTTATGGGCTGCGTTTGCCAGCTCTTTGAAATCAGCATCAATCCCTTCAAAGCGGTTGGAGTCCTGGGGAGTGTTGCATTGTGGGAGCCCGGCCAGAGGATAGGAGTTCCCAGAGGACAGAGATAATCACAAAGCGAGATATTAACTACAAACATCTGGCTTAAGACTAGCACTTAATTAAGGAAAGTAGTGTTGAGACCATTAATGATTGCTTAATTAACATGCATGAAAGTGGTACAGTCAGAGGCCTTGTGAAGGATATAAAGCACATTTGTGAAATGGGAGTGTATGTGTCTGTGTGTGTGTATGTTTGTTTGTGTGTGTGTGCCTGCATGCAAGTGCGTGTCTGTCTGTCTGATCCTCGGCACGGATGTCCTCAGAGCCCATGTCACTGTCAAAACTACAAAAACACAGAGAAAGCCCACACTGATATTAAGTTAACCTGGCATGATCCATTGCTACCAGGGAGAAAATTGTCTTGGATGTAGAGGCTTTTTTACTGACAACCCTACAGCACATAAGCCTGAGTGCCAATCTGTTACTGTTATGGCATGTCAAGTCATGTTTGGCATGGTGGTTGGGCCGACACCACACACAGACACACACACAGTTAATTATCAAGCCAGACATCCATGACGCTAACGAGAAAATAATCATCATGTTGTTACAGAGAAACAATTAAGGGCATAATTAATCTGTCAATTAGACAGCATGATGAAGCACCCCTACCTGTGGGTTAATTAGCATATGCAAAGATTCAATTATGCTTTTCTAATGCATGAGCGTTGTGCTGTTAATTGTTCACTGCACAATTATAGACTGATAGCTGTAGCGGGGTGACAAGAGGGAACAATTGTCTGTGATCTTCACAATGGTTGCCCATGACAGGAAAAACGTGTCTTGCTTACGGATGGCTGTAAGCAATGAGGTTATGTCTCCACCTAGCACTCTGGTTGGGGATGTGGAGTCAAAACCACATTGTTTCCATCAGTTTAGGCTAGTGATATCTCAATCCACCATATGCGACTACGTCGGCCTTCCGCATCCGTGGTGGAAGGTGGCCGAGCTACAGCAGTGTTCGTCAGACCGTGAGATCATCCCGAAAATCTGGCTTCTCGCGAAAAACGTCTGTAGCGTCCGATCGGTTTGGCCTACAAGCTAAACAATGGTGTTCTCCGTTTTGCCCTACGACAGCCACAAGTGTCACGAGACTTGTCTGAATGTAATTAGTACCATTAAAAAAATGAAGAATGGAGGTAGTAATGTGACAACTAAAAAAAGGGGTTAAAAATGTGTAAAAAAAAATAAATAATAATATTTCCTTAGCTTTCATGTATCACCCAGATATAGAAAAGACACTTCAAAACCTTATTCCTCCGTTATTTTTAGCTGTCTGCTTTGCCACGTATGAATGTCTTATTCAATGCATCTCTATGGACTATAGTAGTAAAGGCCAAATTCAATATTTTATCAAATATTTTGCAAATATTTTTTTATACTTTATTTTATAACTACAGGCGTCCTAAAATTCCAAATAAAATAGCTAACTGATCCATGGTATGACCATCTTAAAACAAGCCTTGACTTTTTGCGGTTAACTGCAAAGAACCATTGAAGAGCTCCAAGGGTTATTTGGGTCAGTATGGTTCCACAGAACCATCCTCCTTCCCAAAGAACCCTTAAGGAACCCTACTTTTTTTTTAACACACCAAAAAACAAATAGTTCTTTACAGTTCTACTTAAGATTTATTTGGCTTGTAACCACAGGGGAACCCTTTTTGGTGCTTTAAGGAACTTTATGGAACAAACAATTTTTTAAAAAATCAACCTGCAATAGAGAAAAGCTGGGAAATATGATAATGAGTGGCGTGGTTTTAGTTCAACATGATGTGTATGAGTTTAAAGCTGCTGCATTTGGGTAAATCTAGGTATTTAAAATGAGGCCTTGTGAAAAAACGTATTGAAATTGTGATAAAAATATATATATATTTTTGATAATATTGTTGGATGAATGCAGCAACCATGTCTGTGTCACTAACAAATACAGTCATTGTGTTAACTGTACAATATACGGTGCATTCGGAAAGTATTCAGACCACTTGACTTTTTACACATTTTGTTACGTTACTCCGTATTCTAAAATGGATTAAATCGGTTTTTTTCCCCTCATCAATCTACACACATTACCCCATAATGACAAGCAAAAACAGGTTTTTAGAACACATTTTAAATGTATTCAAAATATAAATACTGAAATATCACATTTACATATGTATTCAGACCTTTCATTCATTACTTTGTTGAAGCACCTTTAGCATTGATTACAGCCTCAAGTCTTCTTGGGTATAACACTGCAAGCTTGGCACACCTGTATTTGGGTTCTCCCATTCATCTCTGCAGATACTCTCAAGCTCTGTCAGGTTGGATGGGGACCGTCACTGCACAGCTATTTTCAGGACTCAAGAGATGTTCGATCGAGTTCCAGTCTTGGGCTCTGGCTGGGCCAATCAAAGACTTGTTCCAAAGCCTCTCCTGTGTTGTCTTGGCAGGGTGCTTAGGGTCGTTGTCCTATTGGAAGGAGAACCTTCGCCCCAGTCTGAGGTTCTGAGTGCTCTGGAGCAGGTTTCCATCAAGGATCTCTATGTACTTTGCTCCGTACATCTTTTCCTTGATCCTGACTAGTCTCCCAGTCCCTGCCACTGACAAAACATCACCACAGCATGATGCTGCCACCACCATGCTTCACCCTAGGGATGATGCCAGGTTTCCTTCAGACGTGACACTTTGCATTCAGGCCAAAGAGTTAAGTCTTGGTTTCATCAGAAAAGAGAATCTTGTTTCTTATGGTCTGAGAGTCCTTTAGGTGGCTTTTGGAAAACTCCAAACGGGCTGTCTTATCTATTTTTTTCTAACTTATTTATTGTTGCTAACTTTCGATTAAAATGTATTGTAAGTGAGAGAATTTCTTTCTTTCGGGATATGAATACTAAGTATGTCCACATCACAGTCAAATCGTTTTATTTATAAACTACACTTTATAAACTACACAGGACTTTATCAAACTTTCCTACTTTATCAAAAGCCTTTTCAAAGTCAGCTATGAATACCATGCCTGGTTTCCCAGATTTTTTATAGCGTTCTATTGTTTCCAGTACTTGTCTTATATTATCTCCAATTTATCGTGTAAAAAACCTGTCTGATTAGGATGAAGAATATCCTAATCTACAATTTTTGTAGGACTGGTTAAAACATGCAGTCTCTGAGCACATCAAGAAAGGTTTGGTATACCTCACCTGGTATGCCATCCAACCCTGAAGTTGTCCCAGACTTAAAGGCTTGAATTGCTTCAAGAAGTTCCTCCCCTGTAATTTGACCTTCACACGAGTCTTTCTGTACAGATGTTAATTTTACATTATTAATAGAAAAAAATCCTTACAATTAACTTTGGTTCGTGGATATGGAGGAGACTGAAACAAAAACATATGCTTAAAGTACTTTGCTGCCTCTTTCAAAATATTGTTTGGTGATGTCACAGCTGTTGAAGGATGAGGACCAAGGTGCAGCATGGTTAGCGTACATTTTCTCCTTTATTCAAAATGAAGTCGACAATACAATACAATACAATACAATACAATACAATACAATACAATACAATACAATACAATACAATACAATACAATACAATACAATACAATACAATACAATACAATACAATACAATACAATACAATACAATACAATACAAACCGGGCTATGTGCCATCAAACAAAGTTAACTTCCCACAAACACAGGTGGGAAAAAGGGTACCTAAGTATGGTTCCCAATCAGAGACAACGATAGACAGCTGTCCCTGATTGGGAACCATACCCGGCCAAAACATAGAAATAGAAAATCATAGAAACACAAAACATAGAATGCCCACCCCAACTCACGCCCTGACCAAACCAAAATAGATACATAAAAAGGATCTCTAGGGTCAGGGTGTGACTCCATCATTTGTAACAACTTTCAGTAAATTATTTTTGGTAGCATTTCTATGTTGAAGATTATAAAATAATTTGGTGAATTTTCACTTTATTTTTTATAATATATTACACTTGATCTTTCTTGAATAAGTTCCTCCATTTCTTTTTGTTTCCCCTCTAACATATTCTGTGCTTCTGGATCAGTTTTTATTGCTAGCTATCTGTCCTGTTAGACCCTCTATTTCTTGTGTTAATATGAATGATTTTGATCTAAATGTCTTTTGTTTTAAAGATGAGTGTTGAATTTCATGTCCTCTAAAGACACATTTAAAAGTGTCCCATACAATAAAGGGATCTGCTGTACCTATATTATGTTGTTAAAAAGTTATAAATTATTCTGTCCTGGTTAAAAACAATTTGTTATCCAACAGACTTTGATTACATTTCCAATATCCTCGCCCACATGGAAATTCTGTAAGAGTAATATATATGACAATTACTTGATGGTCCGACCACATTCTGTCCCCTATCAACACTTTTTAAACTTTTGGTGCCATAGAGAATAACATAAGAAAGTAGTCACGATGGCTAGTTTGATTTAGCCTCCTCCATGTATACCTCAGTAGGTCAGGATATTTAAGCCTTCATATATCCACTAGTTCCAATATATCCATGATTTTCGTGATTTCCTTAAGTGCATGAGGGTGATGCTGTAATGTGATTTCCTTTACGATCCACTGAGGTATTTAAAACCGTATTATAATCGCCCACCATAATAATAGAGTCTTGTATTGCATGCAGCCTTGAGAAATTACTATACTTTCAATGAAGCGTAGACCAGCATTATTTGACCTTATAGATTAATGAGCAGTGTCTTAATTTAACACTGTTCTTGTGTCTATATAGGTCCACAGACTTAACACTTTTAGTAAACACTTTTTTTTCTTATTTTTTTAACTTTATCTGCAGCTCAGATACTATCTGCACTTTAGAGACTATCTGCACCTCAGATACTATCTGCAGCTCAGATACTATCTGCACTTTAGAGACCATCTGCAGCTCAGAGATTATTGCACTCACTATCAACACATCCAACCCTTACACACAAACACACAAACACACACACACACGCACGGGCAGACACACACACACACACACACACACACACACAGTCATCACTGCTGTTGAAATATATACTATTGATTCCACTGCCAACTTTACGTTTGTAAATCCAGTTTATTATTACTATGCATATTGCCACTTCCATTACTTGTTATTTTTGACTGCACCATTTATACCTGCTGGAAACAGTGGACGTGAATAATAAAATGTGATTTGAAGTAGAATGATACCTTCACAGAGTGGTTTTCTCTACCTGTGTATGTGATATAGTTAGATTTAGTCTGTCTACCTGTGTGTGAGCTGGTCTATGAAGTGTTGTTTGAACTTCCTGGCGATATTGAGCGGGGCGCTCTTAAAGGCCCATCCATCTACCCTCATCCATCCCTGGAAAACACACTGACTCCAGACCCTGCACCTCCTCATGGATATGCTCGTACCTGGGGTTATACACACACACACACACACACACACACACACACACACACACACACACACACACACACACACACACACACACACACACACAGAGTCATCAGGTCTATACATACACACACACACACACACACACACACACACACACACACACACACACACACACACACACACAGCAGGTAGCCTGGCGGTCAGAGCGTTGGTCCAGTAACCGAAGATCGCTAATTCAAGTCCATAAGCTGACAAGGTGAAAAATCTGTTGATATGCCCTTGAGCAGGTTCTAATTGCTCATGGGTCTCCATTGATAATGGGATATGCCAAACAAACACATTTCCAATTCACACGTGTATTACAGTTTTTTTCGATTGCTAAACGACAGTGGACACAACTGCAGTCACATGTGCAAAACTCTAACTACGGTCTGCACAGCAGCAGTTCATGTGGACCAAACTCTAGTTTGTTTTTCATTGCTTGAACACAGTTCTCAAAACTCTCTACACACTTATCCCATGACTTTAACCACAACCTGCACAACACTGTGGATTTACAGCACTTTGTTCAAATGCTAACACACTGCTGTCAAAACTGTGAACCACACATTCAAAACGGAATAGATTTCAGCCTTGTGCCTTTCAAACACTGCTGATTGCAATTTCAGCTGAAAGGCTAAGAAGGTGTCTTGTTTTAGACTTGTTAGTGAACACACACTCATATTACAGTATATATAGGTAGAGCTCAGAAAGACTCATTTTGGAAATGGAACAAGGAAGATGGGTTCGTGGAGGGAGAAGGGTGGCAGGGAGAGGGTGGATGCGTGGAGGAAGACAAAGAAGACAAAGAGCTGTTATTTCAGATGAAATAAGGGCTACACTTATAGACCATGTCGTGAACCATGGTCTCTCATTGAAAGAGGCAGGGTTGAGGGTGCAACCCAATCTGCAATGATCCACAGTGGCATCTGTAATTCGAATTTTCCATCATGCAAACAGGTGAGAGTTACATCCTTACAGTAAATGAAAACATTACAGGAATCTATTTTGTATTGCAATTATAGAATATTTACACAGATATATATTACAGTAAGTTTGACTGTAAAATATATTTTTACAACAGGACCCAAAGGCTGCCCCCAACAGGGGGAAGAGGAAAAATATTTTCAGATGCGCAGGAAAATGCTATTGTTGACATGGTTGTTGTCAACAATGCAATAAAACTGCGGGAGATTCAAGATAGAGTGCTGGCTGATAATGATATATTTGAAAATGTTAATTCTGTCAGCACAACAACTATTGCTCGAGTCCTAAAGAAACACCAAGTTGCAATGAAACAGTTATACACTGTACCGTTCGAGAGAAACAGTGAACGGGTAAAAGAGCAAAGATACCAGTATGTCCAGGTAAGACGTCTGAGGTTACGTACACAGCTATACAAAATATTTACAGTAAAAAAAAACACTAGTATTTCTACAGTAAAATGTGCACTTACTGTTTTTCAGAGAGTAATGGAGGTGGAAGCACTGGAAAGACCACATTCATTTGTATTTATCGATGAAGCTGGATTTAACCTTGCCAAAACACGGCGCCGAGGAAGGAATGTTATAGGTCAAAGGGCCACTGTGGAGGTTCCAGGCCAAAGGGGGGGAAATATCACCATGTGTGCTGCAATGGCCAATGATGGTTTGCTTCTCAACACACCACTCATTGGCCCATACAACACAGAAAGGCTTATAGCTTTCCTAGAACAGCTCTATGCTCAGCTAGTGCCAGCAGAACAGGGGGAGCGGGATGGATGGATGGATAAGGCACTCCAGAAGGTTCTTCCCCAGGTGCATGGCAAGAGAAAAGATTAGATGTGATGTTGAAGAAAACCTGTGGCCTGATGCTAGAGAGAGGCATGATTAGCCCCTCAATTATTTGTTCGAATTACAGTATGTACTTTTAGTTTCTACCCTTTTTTTCTCATTACTGTAATTCCGTAAATTACTACAGACTATTGAAGCAAACTGCTAATTTTCATTTACCTTAAAGACTTGTTATGTTCTAAAAATTGTAATAAATCATGTGAAAGAATGTCACTCTTTTCTTTGAAGAAAATATTACTTTGTATGAATTCACTGAAATTGTTCAAACTGTAAAGATGAAAAGTTTGTATTTTCTGTATTGGTGTTTGATGCTAGTGTTTTTACTCTCAGTGTGTTCTGAGTGACAGTGTGTGTTATCTCAGTGAGGGTTGTGCATAGTGTTTGGCTGCACTGAGCGTGTTTTGAGCCATGTGTTAAGAGTTGTGTTGCTTGGAATGAGTTTTGCAGGTGATGTGAACTGTTTAGCGCAGGTGACTGTTGGTAGTGCAGACTGTAGTTAGAGTTTTGCACATGTGACTCCAGTTGTGCCCACTGTCGTTTAGCAATCGAAAAAAACTGTAATAGACACCTGTACAAGCGTAGAATAAGACAAATATAAGCACCCACCAAATTATTATTGCACACACAAACCCACCCCCACAAACACAAACAGACATACTCTTCCTCCCTTATCCATCCACCCGCTCTCTAAACTGCTCCAGTGTAGGTGGATTCTCTGTGGCTCTATCTCTTGCCTGGTTAGCATGTGGCCGAACAACAGGAACTGACGCAAAAAGTTCCCGGAACTCACAACTATTTGCCATAACAGCCTGCACAGCTTACATCAGCAGCTGACGCATGTCCTCCATATCATGACACATTTTAAAGTAACTGAAACCAAAATTGCAGTCAGTCTCCAGAGGCTGGGATTGACACAGATCTCACCTTCACAGATCTCTCACCTTCACAGACAGTCTAGTTAAGGAGGAGAAACATACAGTAGGGACAACAAAAATGCATTCATCCACAACAGAGAACAGACAACAGGCTCCTGGACGACTAAAATGCATTCATCCACAACAGAGAACAGACAACAGGCTCCTGGACGACTAAAATGCATTCATCCACAACAGAGAACAGACAACAGGCTCCTGGACGACTAAAATGCATTCATCCACAACAGAGACCAGACAACAGGCTCCTGGACGACTAAAATGCATTCATCCACAACAGAGACCAGACAACAGGCTCCCGGACGACTAAAATGCATTCATCCACAACAGAGAACAGACAACAGGCTCCTGGACGACTAAAATGCATTCATCCACAACAGAGAACAGACAACAGGCTCCTGGACGACTAAAATGCATTCATCCACAACAGAGACCAGACAACAGGCTCCTGGACGACTAAAATGCATTCATCCACAACAGAGACCAGACAACAGGCTCCTGGACGACTAAAATGCATTCATCCACAACAGAGACCAGACAACAGGCTCCTGGACGACTAAAATGCATTCATCCACAACAGAGAACAGACAACAGGCTCCTGGACAGCTGTATCAATCTGTAACTAGGGCCCATTGTGATGAGGGCTTTAGAGCACAGAGGTCCTTATTAGATTCTTGCTGAAGGTTTATATCCTGTGGCACAGCAGGCCCTAAAGCAATCAACCACCTGGGCTAGAACTATCAATCACAGTGTTTAGTATGAATGTAAGTGTGTGTGTGTGTGTGTGTGTGTGTGTGTGTGTGTGTGTGTGTGTGTGTGTGTGTGTGTGTGTGTGTGTGTTGTTCACCACCGTGTTAGATTGGGTGAGTGGAGAGAGGGGTCACATGTTGTTCATTGTCATATTAGATTGTGTGAGTGGAGAGTGGGGATGTATTTTGTTTTTATCATATTAGAGTGGAGAGAGGGGACATATGTTGTTTTTATCATATTAGAGTGGAGAGAGGGGACATATGTTGTTTTTATCATATTAGAGTGGAGAGAGGGGACATATGTTGTTTTTGTCATATTAGAGTGGAGAGAGGGGACATATGTTGCTTTTATCATATTAGAGTGGTGAGAGGGGACATATGTTGTTTTTATCATATTAGAGTGGAGAGAGGGGACATATGTTGTTTTTATCATATTAGAGTGGAGAGAGGGGACATATGTTGTTTTTATCATATTAGAGTGGTGAGAGGGGACATATGTTGTTTTTATCATATTAGAGTGGAGAGAGGGGACGTATGTTGTTTTTATCATATTAGAGTGGAGAGAGGGGACATATGTTGTTTTTATCATATTAGAGTGGAGAGAGGGGACATATGTTGTTTTTATCATATTAGAGTGGTGAGAGGGGACATATGTTGTTTTTATCATATTAGAGTGGAGAGATGGGACGTATGTTGTTTTTATCATATTAGAGTGGAGAGAGGGGACATATGTTGTTTTTATCATATTAGAGTGGAGAGAGGGGACATATGTTGTTTTTATCATATTAGAGTGGAGAGAGGGGACATATGTTGTTTTTATCGTATTAGAGTGGAGAGAGGGGACATATGTTGTTTTTATCATATTAGAGTGGAGAGAGGGGACATATGTTGTTTTTATCATATTAGAGTGGAGAGAGGGGACATATGTTGTTTTTATCATATTAGAGTGGAGAGAGGGGACATATGTTGTTTTTATCATATTAGAGTGGTGAGAGGGGACATATGTTGTTTTTATCATATTAGAGTGGAGAGATGTATGTTGTTTTTATCATATTAGAGTGGAGAGAGGGGACATATGTTGTTTTTATCATATTAGAGTGGAGAGAGGGGACATATGTTGTTTTTATCATATTAGAGTGGAGAGAGGGGACATATGTTGTTTTTATCATATTAGAGTGGAGAGAGGGGACATATGTTGTTTTTATCGTATTAGAGTGGAGAGAGGGGACATATGTTGTTTTTATCATATTAGAGTGGAGAGAGGGGACATATGTTGTGTTTATCGTATTAGAGTGGAGAGAGGGGACATATGTTGTTTTTATCATATTAGAGTGGAGAGAGGGGACATATGTTGTTTTTATCATATTAGAGTGGAGAGAGGGGACATATGTTGTTTTTATCATATTAGAGTGGAGAGAGGGGACATATGTTGTTTTTATCATATTAGAGTGGAGAGAGGGGACATATGTTGTTTTTATCATATTAGAGTGGTGAGAGGGGACATATGTTGTTTTTATCATATTAGAGTGGAGAGATGTATGTTGTTTTTATCATATTAGAGTGGAGAGAGGGGACATATGTTGTTTTTATCATATTAGAGTGGAGAGAGGGGACATATGTTGTTTTTATCATATTAGAGTGGAGAGAGGGGACATATGTTGTTTTTATCATATTAGAGTGGAGAGAGGGGACATATGTTGTTTTTATCGTATTAGAGTGGAGAGAGGGGACATATGTTGTTTTTATCATATTAGAGTGGAGAGAGGGGACATATGTTGTTTTTATCGTATTAGAGTGGAGAGAGGGGACATATGTTGTTTTTATCATATTAGAGTGGTGAGAGTGGACATATGTTGTTTTTATCATATTAGAGTGGAGAGAGGGGACATATGTTGTTTTTATCATATTAGAGTGGAGAGAGGGGACATATGTTGTTTTTATCATATTAGAGTGGTGAGAGGGGACATATGTTGTTTTTATCATATTAGAGTGGAGAGATGTATGTTGTTTTTATCATATTAGAGTGGAGAGAGGGGACATATGTTGTTTTTATCATATTAGAGTGGAGAGAGGGGACATATGTTGTTTTTATCATATTAGAGTGGAGAGAGGGGACATATGTTGTTTTTATCATATTAGAGTGGAGAGAGGGGACATATGTTGTTTTTATCGTATTAGAGTGGAGAGAGGGGACATATGTTGTTTTTATCATATTAGAGTGGAGAGAGGGGACATATGTTGTTTTTATCGTATTAGAGTGGAGAGAGGGGACATATGTTGTTTTTATCATATTAGAGTGGTGAGAGTGGACATATGTTGTTTTTATCATATTAGAGTGGAGAGAGGGGACATATGTTGTTTTTATCATATTAGAGTGGAGAGAGGGGACATATGTTGTTTTTATCATATTATCATATTAGAGTGGAGAGAGGGGACATATGTTGTTTTTATCATATTATCATATTAGAGTGGAGAGAGGGGACATATGTTGTTTTTATCATATTATCATATTAGAGTGGAGAGAGGGGACATATGTTGTTTTTATCATATTAGAGTGGAGAGAGGGGACATATGTTGTTTTTATCATATTAGAGTGGAGAGAGGGGACATATGTTGTTTTTATCGTATTCGATTGGTGAGAGGGGACATATGTTGTTTAGTTTAGTTTTAGTTTATTAGTTTGACCATTTAAAAAAACGAGCACACATAAAACTTGAAAAAGTCATATTGTTCATCATCGTTTTAGATTGGATGAGTGGAGAGAGCGGAAGTATTTTGTTATTATCGTGTCACATGCTGACCAGACCGGACACGTAGCATGCGCGAGCATCGCAAAATAAATGTTGATATCCATGTTATTCAATTATTGCACCCACACTGCTCGCGTGCGCCAACGAGCGTCTGCGATGCCAAGGGCTAAAATAGAACTCCTTTCTATTTCTGACGCATATCGCAATGCAAGTCCTGCCTCTCCCATCTCCTCATTGGTTTATAGAAGTAGGTACCCACCTGCCATCTCCTCATTGGTTGTAACCACGTGGGTGATTGAAAGATTAAATGTTTTGCCGGTTGTCGTGGTATCATTATGAATGTGTAGATGCCAATCACCATATAAATTAAAAGATGAAAAAGCCTGCAAGGTGGAGATATGACTAGAAATTATTTGGTTGGCCGTTTTATGTGTGGATTAATTGTCGGAGTAGAGGACCTTGTGCATTTCAGGTAAAATAACAAGTCAATGTTTATATCCCAGGACAAATTAGCTAGCAACAGCAAGCTAGCTAAATAGGACAAATTAGCTAGCAAGTGCAAACTAGCTAAATAGGACAAATTAGCTAGCAAGTGCAAACTAGCTAAATAGGACAAAATAGCTAGCAAGTGCAAACTAGCTAAATAGGACAAATTAGCTAGCAAGTGCAAACTAGCTAAATAGGACAAATTAGCTAGCAAGTGCAGACTAGCTAAAATTTGACAAATTAGCTAGCAAGTGCAAAGTAGCTAAATTGCCATACATATTTAATGCTTTTCGACCTGTCCCCAAATTAATGTCATTGGTTCAGAGTCTGTTTTGATATTTTAACCTGCGTGTTGTGATCGCGTTTGGTGTGGGGGGGACAAAATAAATGTATGCACAATGGCGCACGCGCGCAGCCGGTTTGGGTTCCGTGTGAGATTGGGTGAGTGGAGAGAGGGGACATCTGTTGTTATTATCGTATGAGTTTGGGTGAGTGGAGACAGAGGACTAGGTTGTTTTTATCGTATTAGATTGGAGAGAGGGGACATCTGTTGTTATTATCGTATGAGTTTGGGTGAGTGGAGACAGGGGACTAGGTTGTTTTTATCGTATTAGAGTGGAGAGAGGGGACATCTGTTGTTATTATCGTATTAGAGTGGAGAGAGGGGACAAATGTTGTTTAGTTTTAGTTCATTAGTTCAACCACATAAAACTTGAAAAAGTCATACATGCACATGAATAAAATCATTGAGGATAACACACAATAAAGTCTGGGACTTATTTCCATTGTGGTCCTCTTGAGACAAGATGGCTAGACAAGATGGCTAGACACGATGGAAAACAGTATGGCAGTGAAATAATAAAACAAAAACATAGAAGAAGAACATCTATCTCCTCATTCCAGTTACATCATAGGGGTTATTCATATGGGCACAGAGGACATGAAACATATTTTTCTTTATTTTTAAAGCTGCCCAGAGAGGACATTGTTTTTATAGGCAGAGGCAACTCATTCCATTCTGAGGCTCCAGTATAGAAGAAAGTACCTTTCCCAGCATTACTCCTGAACCTGTATAAGCACACATCAGCAACACCTGATCTGGTACTGTGATTGTGTGCATCCCTAACACGAGGATAGTAATCACTTAGATATCTGGGCGCAGGACCATAAATACTCCTGTAAAGCAAACCTAGTTTTATCTGGGACACCCTAGCCTCAACAGGCAGCCAGTTTAGTTCCTGAAAGCAGATCCTGCCTATCTGAGTACGTGGTCTCAACTTCAATACTACCCTGATCAGCTTATTCTGGGCTATCTGGAGCTTCCCTACATAAATTCATAAGCCCCCAAACCAGGAAGTACTAGCATAGTCAAAATGGCATTGAATGAGGGCAGTAGCTAGCACTTTCATGGAGTCCTTATCAAGCAGCTTGGACTTTCTAGCCAAAAACTTTGTCCTGGCATTAACCTTCCCTAGCACTTCATTGGCCATGCTCACACCTCCCAAGCTTCCATCAAGGATAC